>NW_017670738.1:286632-390656 GCF_001879085.1 Nicotiana attenuata
ATACCATACATTGCATTTAGATTTTGTTCACATTTTAGGATTAATTAATTAGTTAGTTGCTTTATTAAAAAATGAAAATCACAAAAAAATGACTCATTTTTATATTCTTAGCCTTAAATTTAAAATTATTAATTTTTCTCTTTCAATTTAGGATCAATTAATTTTTATAAACTTTATAGTTAGATAATTAGCTTAATTTTACAATTTGAATTGATTTAGGAATTTAATTTAGGTTTTAATTAATTAAAGAAAGAAAAAAGAACAACAAAAAGAAAAGAAAATTGCAAAGCTTGGTCTTAAATTCGAGATTGGGCTATGTAATGAGTGAGCCCAAATCTTTCAATACCCATTTCTTCACTTAAACTAGCTCATCTCCTTACCCAGCCCAAGAAAAAAACCGGAGTTGACCCAAATAACCCTCTGACCCGCCCCATTTCCCCACCTAAAACCCTAGACCTAGACATAAAAATAACCCTAGAGTCTAAATGAAGGATCAACTGAAAATACGCCGGGGAGTCAGCTGCAACAGTGAAAAAACGACCCCCCCTTCACGTCTTCTTCTTCAACCCTCCCGTTCTATAACTTCCCACGATCCCAAACGACCAGAGACCCACCAGCAGTCGCCCCCTACACAAAACCAGCGAGAACGGACCCTCCAATCTCTCTCGATCTCTGAGAACGACGAGCAGTAGCGGACCCCTCCCCATCGCCGAAAATTAGAAAACAGCCCCCCCCCCCCCCCCCCACACACACAGAGAGAGCATCTGATGCTGCTTCTTCCGCTTTTTCCATTCACGACAGCGCCGGTAAACACACACACACACAACTGGCCGGAAATACAGCAGAAACAGTGACAGTACATGAGAGTTTTCCAGTCATTGAGCCGTTGAGGTCGTCATCGAGGTTCCGCTCGTCGTTCTCTGTTCGTTTTCAGATCTGTTCGCTTCCAACTGAGCCAATCTTTCTATAAGTTATTCGAATATAACTGTTACATCTACTTCTTTCATTGTTGTCTATGTCATTTTTAGACCTTGCATCGGGTGTATAATATTATAACGACTGGGTAGGCCGTCTGTTTGTTGAAATGAGATTCATGGCTGATTGTTGCGTTTTGAAATTTCTAAGGATGACTTTGTCTTCATAATACACATTATAACCTCTGAAATACGTATATCATGTTTGTTTAAGCTGTTGATATCTCTAGGAATAGAATTGCATTCTGCCGCATATTGTTCATCATGTATTCCCTGTTCTGCTGCGCTACCACTATGTGCTCCACAGCAATCAATTTGATCATGTTTCTGTGATTGGAGTTTCATTTACATTTTTGTTAGAAATTAGTGTTGGTTCTCATGTGTAGTGTACATGATCCACTTTGTATTGTCTGATAAACCAGATGTAGGTATACAGATTTACTGCTTGATTCAAAGGAGTTACTTGTCACCCTTTTTTTTAAAACAAGAAATTGTGCTTATGCCAATAATTAGGCGAATTTGCTATTATCGTTGGATATTCAAGGCTTGAAGCTAGTGAGTTTCAGAGTGTCATTGATAATTTGGTGATATGATCCCGTTGTTTGTGTAGTTATTTTTCATGGTTTTGAATTTGCTCATTTAGTTATCTATTCGTATGCTTGCTCGAATTGGTTATAGCTGAACATGACTGTGTCATAGTATAATAATTGGGTTGCTATTCATCGACTGAACTACGTCAATTTAGACTAAAGGAGTCCGGGGGTGCATTTCATGTGACCCGGCTCTAATTTCCAACAAGGTTAAATAGAAGGCGTCGTGACTCACGGGTGCATTTCATGTAGCGTGGCTCGCGATGTGTTTTAAATAACCTTGAATTTTCCTTAAATAAATAAAAGAGGTTTAAAAGTTAAAAATGCACATAGGTTTAAACATGTTTTAAAATCAGATAATTAGGCCAATAATAACAGTTGAGCGACCGTGCTAGAACCACGGAACCCGGGAATGCCTGACACCTTCTCCCGGGTTAACAGAACTCCTTACCCGAATTTCTATGTTCGCGGACTGTAATACAGAGTCAATCTTTTCCTCGATTCAGGATTTGAAACCGGTGACTTGGGACACCATAAATCTCCCAAGTGACGACTCTAAATCTCTTAATAATATAATCCCGTTTCGATTGTCCTTTAATTGGAAAAAACTCCCTTTTATTATACCCCTCCCAGGTGTAGGTAAAAAGGAGGTGTGACAGCTCTTTACCTACACCCCCAGCAGAGTCGCCAGAGCTGTCACACCTCCTTTTTACCTACACCCCCGGGAGATTGGGCTATGTAATGAGTGATCAGACAATACAAAGTGGATCATGTACACTACACATGAGAACCAACACTAATTTCTAACAAAAATGTAAATGAAACTCCAATCACAGAAACATGATCAAATTGATTAATGTGCAGCACATAGTGGTAGTGCAGCAGAACAGGGAATACATGATGAACAATATGTGGCAGAATGCAATTCTATTCCTAGAGATATCAACAGCTTAAACAAACATGATATACGTATTTCAGAGGTTCAAATGCGTATTATGAAGACAGAGTCATCCTTAGAAATTTCAAAACGCAACAATCAGCCATGAATCTCATTTCAACAAACAGACGGCCTACCCAGTCGTTATAATATCATACACCTGATGCAAGGTCTAAAAATGACATAGACAACAATGAAAGAAGTAGATGTAACAGTTATATTCGAATAACTTATAGAAAGATTGGCTCAGTTGGAAGCGAACAGATCTGAAAACGAACAGAGAACGACGAGCGGAACCTCGATGACGACCTCAACGGCTCGATGACTGGAAAACTCTCATGTAGTGTCACTGTTTCTGCTGTATTTTCGGCCAGTTGTGTGTGTGTGTGTTTACCGGCGCTGTCGTGAATGGAAAAAGCGGAAGAAGCAGCATCAGATGCTCTCTCTGTGTGTGTGCGGGGGGGGGGGGGCTGTTTTCTAATTTCTGGCAATGGGGAGGGGTCCGCTACTGCTCGTCGTTCTCAGAGATCGAGAGAGATTGGAGGGTCCGTTTTCGCTGGTTTTGTGTAGGGGGCGACGACTGGTGGGTCTCTGGTCGTTTGGGACCGTGGGAAGTTACAGAACGGGGGGGTTAAAGAAGAAGACGTGAAGGGGGGGGGGGTCATTTTTTCACTGTTGTGGCTGACTCCCCTGCGTATTTTCAGCTGATCCTTCATTTAGACTCTAGGGTTATTTTTATGTCTAGGTCTAGGGTTTTAGGTGGGGAAATGGGGCGGGTCAGAGGGTTATTTGGGTCAAGTCCGATTTTTTTCTTGGGCCGGGTAAGGAGATGGGCTAGTTTAAGTGAAGAAATGGGTATTGAAAGATTTGGGCTCACTCATTACATAGCCCAATCTCGAATTTAAGACCAAGCTTTGCAATTTTCTTTTCTTTTTGTTGTTCTTTTTTCTTTCTTTAATTAATTAAAACCTAAACTAAATTCCTAAATCAATTCAAATTGTAAAATTAAGCTAATTATCTAACTATAAAGTTTATAAAAATTAATTGATCCTAAATTTAAAGAGAAAAATTAATAATCCAAAATTTAAGGCTAAGAATATAAAAATGAGTCATTTTTTTGTTGTGATTTTCACTTTTTAATAAAGCAACTAACTAATTAATTAATCCTAAAATGTGAACAAAATCTAAATGCAATGCATGGTATTTTTTGATTTTTAATTGAAATTAAATATGCACAAAAATACAAATAATTAATAAAATTCTACAAAAAAATCCTATAAAATTGCAAAAGTTGGGAAAATTATTTCCTGATATTTTATGGGAGTAATTCATGTAGGGCAAATATTACGTGCTCACATGTTGAAACCCTCAAATCCCGACTCCGAGGTCGTTTACTCAAAATCAACCCTTAGTCGGTTTCTTCCAACTTTAAGCTTCCAAAATGAGAATTCTCTTTCCAAATCAACTCTGAACTTCCGAGATTCCAGTTTCGACCACGCGTACAAGTCATAATACCTTAAGTGGAGCTGTTCATGGCCTCAAACTGCCGAACGACGCGCTAGAGCTCAAACGACCGGTCGGGCCGTTATAAATAAATAGAGATCATCTTGAATATCTCATAGTCTCACGGGATACTCAAAAAGAGATTAAGATATGGCCGGATAATTCTTGATAATCAAATACTTCAAGAAGATTCACAACATACTTTCATGGATATCAGATACATCTAAGCAATTGCGCATTATCCTACATTCGAGAAACACACTGCTCCAGCCCTCGAATAATCATGAGAGAAGAATCAGGGGATACATAGAATTATACTCACGAATATTTATCAATAAAAATCTCTTTTTCCTTCATATTTTTATTGCAGTTTATTTTCGTACTGAGAAAATTTGTTGCAAACAATTGTATGTTAACATACGAACTAGGAATTTGCATAGCCGAAATTGACAATGCAATTTTAAAGTTCCATTAAACCTACACTTTTCTCGCAAGTTAGATATATAAACTATTATATATGCATCAATTTTGTTATGTCATTAACAGTGCAGTCCATGTTTTGACTATTTTTTTAAAAATTATTTACTCATTAATATAAGAATGCGCATGAGGTGCATACTCTAAGACTAGTATCTTAAAATGCATCTATCTTTAATATAAGGGATTATTTACTACAATGGTGGCATATTTCATAGGACTAGCTATCCCACATTCTATATGAGATAACTAATCCCACTATTTTAGTGTAAAATACATCCCCGAATTAGTTAATATCCCAAATCAAATATAGGATAATCCCAAATTTTATTCCGAAATTATTATCTTTATGTCATGTACCAAAATGACCCTAAGGGAAAAAAAACAACTTATCATAATCAAAAGTCAAACACCTCTTTCAGTAAATAAGTTGTGGTTCCATAGAAATAATAATAAGGGAAATTACCAGTTATGTCCATTTATAGGTAGCTCATTACAAAAATTGGCCAATTGATAAAATATTACTAATATTAGCCAAATTAGCCAATTAGCTATATCAAATCTTTGCTTTGTTTTGAGTGGGTGTTATTAGAATAGATTGGGCACAACTTAAGGAGCTTGAATCTCAGTTTTGGGATGATTTGGTGAAGTTTTGAGGTGGTTTGTATTGAAAATTCGAAGTAAAAGCTGAACATGAAAAAAATGATATGTGTATCACACTGAGTATCATTTGTGTATCACATATGTATCATATTTGTATCAATTGTGTATCATATGTATATCCATGTATACCTGTGTGTGAGATACATGCGTGATACATGTTTGATACATGTGTCGCAGAAGACTTTTTTGAACTCGATTTAATTATGAATTTTGATACAATACCACTCCAAATCACCTCCAATCTTCATCAAATTTTGTATATTGACTTATCTATATATTTTCAATGAATTTCAACTATACCCATTGAAAAAGTTCCTTTTTTGTTTAGATTTTTGGAATTTTTGTATAGATTTTTGTATTTCATCACCTTATTTGCTACCCCGTCCATGAAATTTCTTTTCCGTCTTGTATCTAATGTTGCTAATCACACTTAAAAATATGGAAGGTGATTTTTGCATGTGATTCTTTGAGAGAAAGAACCCTATTATTTGATTTTTCAATTTTTGTTGGATAGTTTTGGTAAGTCTATAACTAATGGCTAGAGGTTGGTAAGTTGACATTTATTTGGGACATTTGTGTAAGTTTCCCTAATAATAAAAGAAACCTAGAATAAGAAGGAGAAGACCAAAGATATTTTGGGCAAAGAGAAAAGGTGACGAATAAAATATCTAAAAAACCCCTTTATTGACGTGCCAACAAATTACTCTTCTGTTTAACGCAAAATATAGAAACTTCAGCCCACCAACTTACAGATATTTTAGTTGCGTCAAAATAGAGTTTTGTAGCCTAACAAGTAGCCAAAGTAAAATTTCTATTTTGTCTAGCCAAACTAGAGCACAATTATTAGTGCATGGAGTACAACAAAATTTAATGCGTACAACAAATTTAAGGCGTAATGGCTTCCTGGCCACTTAAACTTGTATCGATTTGTAAAGTCGATACATGAACTTATATTTTTCTCATTTGAACACTTCAACTTGACAGAATGAATACTAATAAATACATTTGACCATTGACCAAGCCTATGTGGAATTGGCACATCTGACATGGCTAAATTGTGTGCAAATCACGATGCCAAGGCGCGTGAATAGTTTTATTTTTATTAAAAAAATATTAGAAATAGAATAAAATATAAATAAGAAAGGAAAAAAAGAAAGAAAGAAAAAAAGACCTTTCTCTCTCCCCTTCTCTTTTTCGTTCCCCTCCCACCTCTCTCATCTTCCCAAGCAACTCCCCCATCTTGTAATTTTTTTTTAATTTCTATTCTACTTTCCCTCCCCTTCCCCATTTCTTTTTCCCTTTCTCTTCTCCATTCACTAAATGGATCCTGCACAAGGATGACAAGCACAAATCTAAAAATAGTCCAAATTATTATGCATTGACTTACTGAAAAAAGAAATGCAAGACCGGATATCCGATGCATTAGCATCATCATCATCTGGTTCTTCTTGGTCGTCACTGAGCTCTTCCAGATCGAACTGGAGTTGTTTTGGGGAAATCTACGGTTTGCGGGTGGGGCTTAGCGAAGAAGCCGTCAATACGAGGAGGGTGAGGTTTGGAATCAAAGTCGAGTAGTTATCGGGAGGGACTATCCCTGTCCCATTTCCTTTTTGTGAATCTCGTCGTCGGTTAAACACCAGAGAGAACTCAAATTGGGGGAGCGCGCCGTCGCCGTCGAAGTCAGAGAGCTGACGACCTTGTCCATCAGTATTCTGAAGCTATCATCCATTGCTACCTTGTGAATAGTGTGTATATAACACATTCGATATACACAGGCTGTTAAAGCAGAAAAGAGCAATAGGCTATATTGTTGTTTGGACGAAGCTTTCACATAGGAGGAAGAAGATGATGATGGTTGAAAATGGCTGAGGTCTGGAGTTGTTGGTGGACTATTGGCTAGTGTATGGTGGAGAAAAAAGAGAAAGAAAAAGAAATTAAAATTTTTAAAGTTTAATTATTTTTCTAATAATATAGGATCCACAAATCCACATGTCATATAATAAAGACCAAACATGTGATATGACATTCATGTTAGAGCGATTGGAGATCACGTTCAACAGAAAGTATTTATTATATTCATTCCGTCAAGTTGAAGTGTTCAAATGGAAAAAATATAAGTTCATATATCGTCTTTACAAACCGGTACAAGTTTAAGTAGCCAGAATCCGTTACGCCCAAATTTAATGCTTAGTTTGCTATGTCAGCAACAAAATTCTCTGGCAATATCACCACTCAACATGCGTTTGATAACATATATAGTAACTTCGATCTTGACAAAAGAAGAAAGTAAAAAAGGTTCAAATTTTATTTGAAAACATTATGTGTACTAATTATGTAATAAACTTTAAATTTTAATAGATATACACAAATTTAAGGATGTAGAAATACAAATTTATTTCTTGAAAACAATGGAACCGCAACTGAATTTATCCAATTATTTGCATATTTTTTCTTAACTATGAAATTATAAAAAAAAACACCAAATGATTATTTTCATCTCCATACTTCTTGTTATAGAGTAATCTAATATACCGAAGTAGTTGGAGATGTGGAAAATGTGTGTAAGCTGTCAGAGCAACATCAAATAGTTATAAGAATTATCAATTAAAATAAAACAAACATAAGATTAATTATTATTAACAGATAATAACATTTAATTGATAAAACTGATATGATACATTAATTTTATTTTGCAAATTCACAATATTTTCTTTTTCGTGTAATATTTTTTTTTCCTCATAATAGGATTTTGGTCCGGTCGGAGGAGCTATTTCTCCCTTTCCATACCATAAAAACCGTTTGCGGACACCGCTAAGCGATTCCTCTTACTTTCTCTCTCTACACGAACCAACGCAGGAAAAACAAAAAATAGTTGGATATTAAATTCTCTAAATTACCTTGAAATTGCTATTTCATACCATTTTCAACCTCTTTCTCTATTGGTTTATTTTTCTCTGGGTTAGTCGCCTTTGTCATCTTCTCCCTACATGATCTCTGGCTTTAAGTTGGACTTTTATAAATTTTTTATTGTGTGAATGGTGCGTGCTATTTTTGTACTTGTTATGTATCGGCATTGGCGTTGCAGCTTTGTAATTAGGGTTTTGAAGGGTAGAGTAATGTTAGCTGCTTAGGTTTTTTCATTTTTTGGTGCAAAAGGGACGAATTTTATGTCTCTCTGCGTTCACACACACACACACATGAAATATAGAGCTGAATGTAGTTAGAGATAATCTTTTCTTTATTAGGGTCGCATTTTGTCTATATCTTATGCAATTTAAATTGGCTATTTGGTGTTTTTCTTTTTTGTTTTTATCCTAATTTTATCGGGTTATGTACTGTTGAATTGGTTAAGCTTCTTTAAGTATGTAGATGCAGCTGACATATAAGTTGTGTTTCCTTTTTTGGTTTACCTTTTTTTTTTTTTTTTTTTTAACTAAGGTTGATTATAATGGCTTGTAGAAAGAGGGATTTGTGCTCTTCTAGTTAATTTGTTAGTAAAGAAGATTATTTTTGGGTTGTTGCACTGTTGAATTGCTAAATCTTCTGTAAGTGTGTTTAGGCAATGGTTTAGAAGTGGGTTGAAAGAGCTGCTTTGTCTTGTTTTATCTTAATTAGAGAAGAGAATTTTGGATCATGCTTTTTTGAATCGTTAGATTGGTAATTTGAGTATATCTCTATGCGATTTACTATCTTTGATCGGGTGGGCGTTAGTGCCTTTTTGCGTGTCTGGTTTCTGAAAAACTTGTTGATACCTATTTTGATTTCTTAACTGCTATTTGCACTCACAGATTACTGCAGTGAATTTTTGTGTGTGGGTATAAGGACAAATGATTGTTGAGATCTCTACTTTCTCTGAGTGTTGCTAGGTAAAACTGTTGATATGCTCCCGCAGTCATCAAAGTTCACCTGTCATGTATCCCAATTGCACCACTAACTCATCTTCCTCTTTGCAATCACCTGATCCCTGTAGGATCAAAGATGATGATGTTTCTCAGAGAATGGTTGCATGTGATATTTCAGGAACTGATGTCGCCACTGCTACTTTTGGCTCAATCAGCATAGCCGAGGTGTCTTTACAAAAGAAGAATGATAAAAGTAAAAAAGACTATAAAAGTTGTTGATGCTTTAGAAAGTAAATATCCAACAACAAGTGTATCGCCTGTCGGAGGAGGAGTGGATGCTAAGCTAAGTTAAGCCAGAATCAGGCTGCAACAAGAAGTGGCAGGAGAAGAACAGTTAAAAAAGCATCTCCAGATTTCAATTTCTTGCAAATTACAAGAAAATTAAGCTATTGCAGTAAGCACGCCCGTTCATCAATTTGGGGGTTGCTGGGAAATATGGTGCAAGCTGTTGAACACAACAGCACACTCGAGATAGCTCAAAGTGAGCACATAAAATCAAAAACAACAAAGAATGGTCAGGAAAATGAGAAGCAGGGTAAGAATCACACTGGTCAAAACTCGCGGAAATCAAAGGGAAAAATCTCCATTCCTACAGGCCCCATCACCTTGAAAGTTAAATTTGGTTCACGTTGCCTGATGGATGTTGTTCCTCTTATTGATGATCACGCTGACAAACAGTGCACTATGGGAAAAGAGTTCAAAGAATTGCCAAATGTTGCCAGGAGTTTTGATGATCAGCTGAAGGGAGAGTTGCCCAGTCGGCAGTTCGGCAGGTGCAATGGGAATTTGGATAATGTGTATGTTTCTGTATCAGACATATGCCAATCTGGAAAGAAGATCAGTCAAAATCCAGCGGACAAACTCTTGGACTTTC
The DNA here is from genome assembly GCF_001879085.1 of Nicotiana attenuata. Classification (NCBI taxonomy): domain Eukaryota; kingdom Viridiplantae; phylum Streptophyta; class Magnoliopsida; order Solanales; family Solanaceae; genus Nicotiana; species Nicotiana attenuata. The sequence continues at coordinate 296,553 of NW_017670738.1, forward strand.
ACAATGACTCATTTTCGGAGGAGGGGACATCAATTGATAACAGGTGCTCAGATGCTGGAACTTCACCTGACTCAGAAGTTATCAACCTGGTTCCGGATACTCAAATAAATGAGAGAGGCCGAGAAGAGTTGAATGATTTAATTATGCCTAAGCCATCTGTCGCTCCTGGTGATGTCCTGAGTTTGCGTGTGTATGGCAGGAGCAAGAAAGGAAGGAAAAAAGATAGTCTCCCAAAGTTAGCCAGTTCCGGTGTGAAAGATCTGCTTAGTCCAGATAGTATGAGCAGTTCTCAAATATTTGGGCAACTCATCCAAGGAGAAAAAGTACAAGAGGGATCTTGTTGTTCTGATACTTCTGCTCTGACACCAGGGCGGATTGGCTTAGGCAACATATCGAGCACTGAGATTGTTTCAGGAGAACTGTTACCTTGTTCAGGAGTGTCAGACTTAAGTATCTCCTGTGCTACTTCGATGTCTGAAAGTGGCATAGATGGTAATATTTGCTCTAGCCTTGGTACTGAATCACCAGAGACTGAGTTGTCTGAGAAAAAAGCATCCTCTCATGATGGACAAAATGTTCCCAAAGGTGAAAGATCAGATGTATTTGGCAAAGGCCGGTCACAAGTCCCGAACCCGAAATCATCCAAAAGTAGAGGAAGTGCTTCTAAAAAGAAGGGAAACAAAGAAAAACAAGATAATAAGCTTGAAGTGAAACATGAGAGTTACCATGTCACAAGTTTATGTGAGGTGAAACACCACCAAGAAACAGGTATGGTTAAGATAATGGAAATATGATATTAATTTTATGAGTTCAATATCGTTGGGCTGACCTTCATGCAAAAGTAGTATACTAGTATTAAATGACCATATTAAATTAATGTCTTAGAAAACGAAGCACCATACGGGTTTGGAGAAGTTGGATCGAGATATAAAACCTTAAATGGAGGCATTTCAGACTTGGACATTACACGGGGTGTGGTGAGTCAGCCTCATTTACAACCAAGAAATGCCTGGGTACAGTGTGATGATTGCCTGAAGTGGAGGCGTATAGCTTCCGAACTTGCTGATCAAATTGATGAAACAAACTGCAAATGGTATGTGGTTGCTCGTCCTCCTCGTTATGAATGTGCTGATATTCCGCTTTTCCTATTAGTTTTCTGCTGTGTCTCTTTGAAGTTTGATGCTGTAAGAAGACTTTTTTCCTGTTACTTTGAGAACTAACTAAGCAATTTTTTATTGGTAAATTGCACTAGCTCATACTTGCATCCCTGAATATGGTGTTGCTTGGGTTAGAAAGCTAATAAAACATGATCCTTGACCCTTCAGTTATCGAGAAAGAAAAGAAGAAGATGAAAAGTGATTTTATAAGTTTTTCCCTTCTTGGAGTCCATAATTTAATCATCAGCTTCTGTTTATCATGACCAGCATGCAGACCTTTGATGCTTATTGCTATGGGTGATTCTATATTGAATTATTGAGTGAAATTTAATTACATGCTTCCTTTCCTACCCGATCCAATTGGAAATAAGCCCTTTTTCTGTAGGTATTTGTGTCTAATCACTGATCTATTTAGTTAAACTTTGCAAAAGAAGAGTCACATAATGACTTGGGGAGCCTAAGTTAGATCCCAGCGTCAAAAGTTGGTTTGAGCCCATTTCCTCTAGCCTTAGTTGGCAGGATTACCTTGGCAACTTGTGCTTTGGCTGGAATGCTGATTGGTTAAGGTGTATGTAAGCTAGCCGGACACCATTAATGTGAAAAAAAAGCAAAAAAGAAGAAGAATAAGAAGGGGTTGCATTCATTTACCAACTATATTTACTACCTTACCAAAAAAACCATCTACCAACTTTATTGACAAACATATTACTCCCTTGTCTCAATTTATATGGCATTCTTTCCTTTTATTCTGTCCCGAAACAATGTCATACTTCCTTATTTAGAAACAATTTTTACTTTAAATTTCCCATTTTACCCTTAATGAAATAATTTAGTCACACAAATGTCTATGACTTGATGCAGACCACAAGTTTCAAAAGTCTATCTTTCTTATACTTTGTGCCCAGTCAAACACCGCCACATAAATTGGGGCAGAGGGAGTAATATTTCTCTTTCAAGATTTTTAGCTACTACCTGATATAGTATTATCATATTATAGCAGAAAATTATATATTGTTTTTGCGTATAGATCGTCTCGTGCAAACTGAAGTTCACCTATTAAAAGAATGCATACTAGATAGCTATCGGGTCTACAATTGTGGTTTTATGGAATATAATGGTCTTCTGCGACTAATCTGTTCTTACTGCAATGTTGAAATATTTGAGGTTTGCTAATGGATCTGCAAACTACTGTGGTTTTGCAAATGTGATGTTTGTTTTTTCCCAAGAGTTTGTTGCTTATATGTATCCCCTGTAACATTAAAGGACTTGTAAGGATAACTTGGATAGAAACTTTGCTGATTGCTCGATTGCACAAGAAAAATCAAATTCAGAAATTAATGCTGAGCTGGAAATATCGGATGCCTCTGGCGAGGAAGATGCCCTCAGTAGACGCTTGAATTCAAATCAATCAGGACAGAAGAAGGCACTTGGTATTTAATGATTGTAGTATTGCAATGGCGCTGGTGTTGACTATGAGTAAATTTTCATTGAAGACATTTGTGCTAATTATCTTCCTTGCATGTCTGCGTTGCAGTTTCCCATCAATCATCTTGGACTCTGATCAGGAGAAACTTATTCCTGCATCGTAGCCGCAAAAGTCAAACTATTGATGAGGTGAATGGTTGATCCACTCTGCATTATTACCTCATACACTCTTGGCCTGCATCTTGAATAAAAAACAACAGGAAAATAAAGGCCCATGTTGCAGTGGTCTTGGAGCAGACTAGTCTCTAAATATAAAAATTCATCAGGAAAGAGTAAATGTAAAGCTGGCTTTACCCTAACATGCACCAAATAATTAACCTACCACTTTTTCTCTGAGGGAGGCTTGTCTTAAAAACAAAAGCTATTTTCAGCAGAGTTGCTTCACTCTTAGTAGAGTTGCTTCATTGTCACTGTTGTTGTCCATTTCACAAATTAGAAACATTTCCCTCTTCTCCAGGCGTGGCAAGATGGTTAGATGTTGAAATAAGAATAATAATTAGGGAGTCATGTGTTTGAAAACATATAGTTATGTGTATTAGGAAGGGGAGCCTTGGCGTAACTGGTAAAGTTGCTGCCATGTGACCAGGAGGTCACAGGTTCAAGCCGTGGAAATAACCTCTTGCAGAAATGCAGGGTAAGGTTGCGTATAATAGACCCTTGTGGTCCGGCCCTTCCCCTTATTGTTAACTTGCTTGATTTATAACTTTCTGCTTGCTTTGGAATTCTCCGGCCTTTGGAGTTGGCTATTCCTTGAGATTAGCTGTAGAATGTTGCTTCCTACATTACATAACTCTTATCAATCTTCTCCTTTAGCATTGTCGAAGTCTTCTTGAAAAATATTTGGTCAAATGTAACTCTAAACTACCAAAATCATTTCTATTTTGTCTCTTATATGCTCCTTTCGGCATTCTCTATCTGTTTTTCCTTGATGTTGTCTTAGCTTTAAGCATACTTTTGGCTTGAAAAGCTGTTTTAGGTACTTAATTTGAAAGAATTTTGTTTGTGTCTACTCTATGGTTCCCTAAAATAATGACCTGGTTAGTGGGGTGCCACAATGTTTACGAAATCTTTCAAGCCGACAAATTTAACCCTGGATGTAGACATTACTTGTGTGAACTAGTTCACTTTAAGAATATTGCATGTTGACAAGGGGACTGGTGATTCTGGGTGTCCCTTCAATGATGTCATCAAAAGGCAGTCTTCGATATTATCAGTATCCTTAAGTTGAATGCTAAAATGCATCAAAAATAATAGAGCAGTAATTTACTTCTAAACAAAAGCAACTTCGATTCACACTCAGGATGTAAGAGTTATATAGTAGGTGCCCAAAAGAAAAGGACCGCAATCCCTGAGTTAATTTCTCCTTAGCAACACTCTTTTCTGGGTTGAGCTTTCCAACAAAAAGGTGTTTTGTACTCTTTCAGTATTAACTGTGGTTTACTTGCATTTTCAAACTTATTATCTAGCAGGAGGGAAGCAGGACTTCTGAGAATTGTGTTAGCAAGTTTGAGTTTGTAAAGATAGAAGTTTTAAGGGTTTGTAAAGATTCTTTAGTGATTTCTGCAGCACCAAATCATTTGTTTATACTATTGCAGCTGAAAAATAAGAATTTTTAGTTGTCAATACAGAGGCGAAATACTTGACTGACATTTTATAGGCCTTTCGTGACCATTTTTAATCTGAATCAAAAGTATATGATGCGCGACATTGTCATAGTTTGTCCTGCTCCTGAGGTAACATATTTGTACACGTCATAAGGAATCTTTAGCTTCTAACATCCCTACCTATCTGTATTTCTTTGCATACAGACAAATTTATGAATATGTTCGGAGTTGCTTCCTTCTCTATCTTCTATAGCTTCCCCTGTTATTCCTTTTCTATTAGATCATGGTCTGCCATTGCAACCCTCCTTCACATGGCCGAATGGGCTGCAGAGATGGATGCCTGAATCGGATGCTCAACGTTGAGTGTGTTCGAGGGTCTTGTCCATGTGGAGAGCGCTGTTCGAATCAGCAGGTTCTTAAACTTGCATGGCATTCAAGTTTACTGTATATTGCTTATATTATGCAGGTTGTGTAACCTCCATTTATGTCTGCTTACAGTTCCAGAAGCGTAAGTATGCTAAATTGAAGTGCTTCAAATGTGGAAAGAAGGGTTATGGCCTGCAACTGCTTGAGGATGTTTCCGAAGGGCAGTTTCTTATAGAATATGTTGGGGAGGTGAGTCTGCTATTCACAATATTTGACCATCTGTGCGAGGTAAAGATGGAAAAGGAGATATAAGACATTTGTTTCTCCCACACTAGTCTTAACGAGGTTATCCTATAATCACTTCTTTTATCTCTATAATTTTGTCCTAGTCTTGGGTTTGCAATGGTTCTCTTCCTGTCATGTTTTATTATCCTACAATATAATTGTTTTGTCAATCTCTCTAACCTTTTCGCCTGTTGTCACGACCAGAATTTCCCACCGTCGGGATCGTGATGACGCCTAACATTGAACCTGCTAGGCAAGCCAACGTTACTGATCACTTTACCCTTTTTACTTTATCCTTTAACAATTTACGAGTTATCATAAGAAAATCAGCGGAAAACAAAATTTAACAGATTATCTTAATACAAATACGAATCCGTAATAAAACTACACCCAGAACTGGTATCACAATTTCACGAACTGTCTACGAATGCTACAAATAGTGGTCTGAACAAAGAAGTACAAATCTGTCTCGGAAATAGATAAAACAGAAAAGAAGCAGGATAGAAAGGGACGCTAAGGTCTGCGGACGCCTGCAGGACTACCTCGGGTCTCCACTGGACTGAAGGCAGCAACCTCGAACTACGGTCCGTATGGTTTAGTATCGGGATCTGCACAAAAGTGCAGAGTGTAGCATTAGTACAATCGACCCCATGTACTGGTAAGTGCCGAGCCTAACCTCGCGAAGTAGTGACGAGGTTACGACACGACCAACATCATAAATCTGTGCAGTTAACAATATCTAACAGAATAACAATAATAGAAGCTATCATAAATTTACAGGAAGGGGCAACATGCTATGGGGATACCAGAATAAGGAAACACAGAAATAACGGAAACGAAACAATTAAGGCACTTGAACCGATAACAGCAAATAATCACAACAACAGAAAACAAATGCACGGCATCACCCTTCGTGCTTTTACTCTCAATCCTCACCGTGCAATCAATAATGGAAATGTGCACGGCATCACCCTTCGTGCTTTATCACTCTTCCTCACCATGTGAATAATAGGAATGTGCATGGCATCACCCTTCGTGCTTTATCTCTCTTCCTCACCATGTGCATCAATATAAATGTATATGTGCAAGCCATCACTCTTCGTGCTTTATCACTCTTTCCTCACCATATGCATAAGTATGAATGTGCACGGCATTACCCTTCGTGCTTTATCACTCTTTCCTCACCCAAACAGTAGAAACAATAACATCCCGGCAAGGGAATCAACAATGGAAGCAAATATATCCCGGCAAGGGAATCAACTATAACCAATCTCGTTCCAACAGTTATCTTCACAAAATGAATCTCAACTTGAACCAATACCCAACAATGGTCAAAAACCAAGAAAATATCATAAGTCTTGTTCAACCGGGATAACCTTCAATTGAAGCATGGATAGTACATAATAAGAATCACAACAGTCACAATATAAGACTCACGGGCATGCTTGACACCAACGTATAGATACTCGTCACCACACCTATACGTCGTACACAACACTAACACGTAGCAAATAAGACACAACACCTATTCCCTCAAGCTAAGGTTAGCAAACACTTACCTCGATTTCGCGGCCTAAAATCAAGCCTCAAATACCGCTTTCCCTCTAGATTTCACCTCTAATTCACTTGTATCTAGTCATAATTAACTTAACAACATCAATAAATGCTAAAGAACTCAAACCCAATGCCTAATTATAGTTTTCCCAACATTTTCCCAAAAAAGTCAAAATCGACCCAGGCCCGCTTGGTCAAAACCCGAGGTTCGGACCAAAACCCGATTACCCATTCACCCCCTAGCCGGATATGCAATTAATTTTGGAATCCGACCTCAATTTGAGGTCTAATCCCCAAATTTCGAAATTCCCAAATTTCACCCAAAAACACCCAATTTCTCATGAAAATTCCTAGATTTTGTGATGAAATCTTGTTAAAAGATGAAGTAGATTGAAAGAAATGAGTTAGAAATTGTTTACCTATGATTTGGGGAAGAACTTTGTAAAATCGCCTATGGGAGCTTAGGGTTTGAAAATTTGAAAGAATGAATTGAAATCCCGTCCAGAACTCTTTTTGAACAGTCACAGTTATCGCATTTGCGATCAGGGGTTCGCAATTGCGAGCCCCGCAAATGCGAACATTACATTGCAATTGCGAAGAATGCTCAGGCCTGCTATTATCGCAAATGCGAACATTTGTTCGCAATTGCGACCTGTTCTTATCGCAAATGCGATGATGAACTTCGCAATTGCGAAGGTCCCCTGCCCAGCCTTTTTATCGCAAATGCGAAGGGTCTTCGCAAATGCGAGGCAATTATCGCATTTGCGAGCCAGGCTTCGCAATTGCGAAGCCTGCAGACGGGCAGCACACCAACAGTTTTTCTCAAGTTCAAAACACTCCGTGGCCTATCCAAAACTCACCCGAGCCCTCGGGGCTCCAAACCAAATATGCACACAAGTCTAAAAACATCATATGGACTTGCTCGTGCGATCAAATCGCCAAAATAACATCTTAAACAACGAATTTAGCATCAAAATCAATGAAATTCTCAAGAACACCTAAAGTTACTATTTTGCACAATTGAGGGTCCGATTTATGTCAAATAAACTCCGATTCGTACCAAATTCACAGATTCGACTTACACATTATTTTAAAACTGTACCGGGCTCCGGAACCAAAATATGGCCCGATATCATCAAGAACACACACCATTTCATTTCCAAAAGTCTTTATATTTTCCAGCAAACATTTTCTTTAAAAATTCTTTTCTCGGGCTAGGGACCTCGTAATTCGATTCCGGGCATACGCCCGAGTCCCATATTTCCCTACGGACCCTCCGGGACCATCAAATCACGGGTCCGGGTTCGTTTACCCAAAATGTTGACCGAAGTCAACTTAATTCAATTTTTAAAGGCAAAGTTTAGCATTTTCTCAATTTTTGACATATAGACTTTCCGGAAGCGCGCCCGGACTGCGCACGCAAATCGAAGAGAATGAAAATGAGGTCTTGAAGGCCTCGGAACCCCGGATTGGGTTCTAAAACACGAGATGACCTTTTGCGTCATCACACCTGTTCAGTTAGTCTCTTCTAGATACACGATATTATCTCTTCCTCTTTAGAGTATCTACTAGCGTTCACTTTCCTGTGAACGAGCATATATATTCCAACTACCTATCTGAGTTCCAACTCTATTGGACTAGCTTCTTTACCCTCTTACCCTCATCCGTCCATGATGCGGAAGCCTTTTATGTCTTATAACAATTTGCAAATCCGAGTGTCAATGTGGTCGGATTGACTTCTCACTCTCACTGTCTCCGTGATGTGGAGACAATCAACTCATACTCCCGCACACCCAGATGTTGTAATGGAACTCTATGCCCATTTTGCAGCACACCATGGTATTGCTGTAGTGTGCACTCCTAGGACAGGGCATCCTGACGCATTCATTATTATGGCAATTCCTCATAACTTGCCTTTTTTAAAGTTGGCAATCGACCAACCGCACCTTTATATGGTGTTGCCTCTTGGTGCTAGAGATGCAAAGCTAATAGGTTGTGAATTTCACATAGCCGAATTTACTCGTAATATAGTATTAAAAAGTAGGATTGGAAGAGGATACCAACCTGTTGGCTACCATCCATCTATGTTTTGGCAGGATAGCAATTTGATAATTCTTTTGACTTCTATATGTTGCCTGTTCATCTGTTTGTGACAGGTAGCGCAGTTTCCCATTGCATATTTTTTATATAACAGGTGTAATTATAACTTTTCTAGGTCCTGGATCTGCATGCGCACGAGGCAAGACAAAAGGAGTATGCCCTGAAGGGTCATAAGCATTTTTACTTTATGACACTTAATGGCAGTGAGGTATTACTGTTTGCCTTGGTTCTTTTTTTTTTTTGTGTGTGTGGGTTTGGGGGGGGGGGGGGGTTCAGATGAAGTTATGAATTGTCTTAATTGGGTACATATCCTGTTATCCAGTCGTCTATACTTTGTGACATTCTCTGTATGTACTAACTTAATCTTGCTATCACTTTCCAGTGACTAGTGTAGATTTGTAAAGACTGATAATTGTGGCATTTTAATTGTTCAGTTTTCTCTCACCTAAATCACCTTATTGTGTAATGTTCTTTTCATGCCTTACATTTCAGGTTATAGATGCGTGTGCTAAAGGGAATTTGGGCCGTTTCATTAACCATAGTTGTGATCCTAATTGCCGTACAGAAAAGGTGATTGCAGTTTCAACTGCACTCTACACTTCGTCCAAAATTTTGCTTTCATGTTCTATTCAGTTTTCGTGAAGTACGGCAATCTCTTCTAAAAAGGTTTTGTGTGAAAACCAGAAATTCCTTTCCCTCTATTGGCCCTTCTGCTGCCTCATTTTGTGTATAGTTACCGTGATTGGACATGTATTGTTTGTATAGGAGATTAATATTGTTTGTAAAGCTGAATGGTTTCATTGCGAAAAAAGTGCTGCAATATGCAAAAAAGGAATTTTTTTTTGTGCTAATGCATTTGGATTACATGATTTCAACTATGTCTATCTCGTGACATGTGCACTTTCAAGGCACATATTTTTACTTATATGAGATGCATTTTAGAATGAAATCGTCATTTATATGGTAGTGTTCTTTTTCCTTTAGAACTATGTTTAATAGGTTAAACATGTGGGTGTATTCTTAAAGTGTATCACCAGAGAATACAACCACTTCTATGCAAGTCACAAGCTCAAATAGTGAAATACAGAAAAATATGCAGAGAACTGTAAAAAATACCTTGAATGTTCTTTCAGAATTGTGCTAGTCCTGATAGGAGTTCTGCTTCTCCAAGCGAGCAGAATGCGGAAGAAGTCAAACATCACGTAGGATTTAATAAGAGCAAAGATCTACTTGCCATGAAATGCCTCCATCTTCTTCCCATCGGTTGTACCAAAATAGTCTTCCTGTAACAGCACATCGCCACACTGTAAGCGGGTCCTAAGAGAAAATTGGATATTTTTCACCTGTGAAAATTTATCCATCCTCTTTTCTTTATTTTGACTTATATGTTCTGCTTATTACTGTGCGACACCGAAACCATCATCATACACTTCTATAGTTCTACTTTAATGCTCGAGCAAATTAGCAACATGATACTATTTTTTTCTAAAATATTCTGAAGTTTGCAGAGTTATTCATTGAAAGTAAACTTCTAGAGAAGTTTAAGTGCAGAACTGACAGGTTTAAATACCAAAAAATTGGATATAATATTACCATATATTTATTCTGATAAGGTACTATTCTAGTATCTGATGTACCTCTAATGAATTATGCTTCTAAATCAGTGCAGCTTAATTGATATTAATCATCAGTGATCTAATTCAGGAGTATTGCTTTGCTTACTCAGTCTACACATAAGTATAGCTGGTCACTTCGTATTGGCTATGGAATGGCTAATTATTGAAACTAGGACTGTCATTGGCTGCTAACTGTAAAACAACGATAGGAATAGAGCTTTCTTATTAACATTTTCTATCTATTAGACTTGTATTACAAAAAAAACTAAGATTATTATTTTACCTTGTTGGTTGGTCTCTCAACTATCTGTAATTGACTACAGCCAATTTTGTGTTTGCAATTTCATCCTATTTTCTATCACTGGTGATAAGTAAATAAGTGCGTCTAAAGACAACAACAACATATGAATTAGATCTTTCGCTAATTGCATGAAGATCAGTCCAGCTCCGTCCCCCTCCACCCTCCCCCTGCTCTTAATGTCTTCAGCAGAAATGCTTGATATGTTTTTAAAGCTTGTTCTCTGTACACATTAACATAGATTGAGTACTGTTGTGACTCAACTTTCTTTCGCTTGCTGAGACAGTGGATGGTCAATGGAGAGGTTTGCATTGGACTCTTTGCTTTAAGGGATATCAAGAAGGTAAAGTGTCTCGTTCTGATTGTGATTTTGCTTCAACTGTTTTACAATTTACAGGATGGTTGTCGCTTTTTCCTAGTTAGTGAAGTAGAAAAATGGATTCTTCTCATGTCTTACTAGACATTCCAGTTATATGTAAGGGCAACAAATACATAAGGAGTAGTTCCGAGATCTTTAACACCTAAGCTGGGGAATTTGCATTATGGTCCCGGTGGTAGTTGTGAGAAAGCACGGGAGAAAATATATTATTGACTAATATTGACAATGATACAATGAGCCCTATATATACAATACATGTCCTACTCCTAATACATATGGGATTAGGGTTATTTACTACTATTTAGACAATGAAACTAACGCTCACCCTCAAGCTGGTGCATATAAATCATATGTACCGAGCTTGTTACATATATAACTAATACGAGGACCAGTGAGGGACTTTGTGAAAATATCAGCAAGCTGATCATTCGACTTTACAAATTTTGTAGCAATATCTCCCGAAAGTATCTTTTCTCTAACAAAGTGACAGTGAATCTCGATGTGTTTAGTTCTCTCATGGAACACTGGATTTGACGCAATATGAAGAGCAGCTTGATTATCACACACAAGTCCCATCTGACTAATCTCACCAAATTTCAACCCCTTGAGCAACTGTTTGATCCAAATTAGCTCACACGTGGCCATAGCCATTGCTCGATATTCTGCTTCTGCACTAGACCGAGCAACCACATTCTGTTTCTTGCTCTTCCAAGACACCAAATTTCCTCCTACTAAGACACAATATCCAGACGTAGAACGTCTATCAGAAGGTGATCCTGCCCAATCAGCATCTGAGTATCCAACGATCTGCTCATGGCCTCGATCTTCAAACAATAAGCCTCTGCCTGGAGCTAATTTTATATACCGAAGAGTGCGGACAACTGCATCCCAATGACTATCACAGGGAGAATCCATAAACTGACTCACAACACTCACAGAAAAGGAAATGTCAGGTCTAGTCACTGTGAGGTAATTTAATTTACCAACCAACCGCCTATATCTTGCAGGATCGCTAAGAGGCTCCCCCTGTCCTGGCAGAAGTTTAGAATTCGGATCCATCGGAGTGTCAACAGGTCTACAACCTGTCATTGTCATTCCTGTCTCCTCAAGAATATCTAAGGCATACTTCCGTTGTGAGATCACAATACCTGAGCTAGACTGAGCGACCTCAATACCCAGAAAATACTTTAATCTGCCCATATCCTTAGTCTGAAAGTGCTGAAAGAGATGTTGCTTCAACTTACTAATACCATCATGATCATTGACCATAATAACAATATCGTCAACATAAACGACCAGATAAATACAGAGATTTGAAGCAGAATGTCGATAAAATACAGAGTGATCAGCTTCACTATGAGTCATGCCAAACTCCCGAATAACTGTGCTGAACTTACCAAACCAGGCTCGAGGAGACTGCTTTAGACCATAGAGGGACCGGCGCAACCGACATACAAGGCCACTACACTCCCCCTGAGCAACAAAACCAGGTGGTTGCTCCATATAAACCTCATCTTCAAGGTCACCGTGAAGAAAAGCATTCTTAATGTCCAACTGATAGAGAGGCCAATGGCGAACAGCAGCCATGGATAGAAAAAGGCGGACTGATGCAATTTTAGCCACGGGAGAGAAAGTACCACTGTAATCGAGTCCAAATATCCTTTGGCAGCAAGACGAGCCTTAAGTCGATCAACCTGGCCATCTGGACCAACTTTGACTGCATACACCCAACGACAACCAACAGTCGATTTACCCGAAGGAAGAGGAACAAGCTCCCAAGTACCACTCGTATGTAAAGCAGACATCTCGTCAATCATTGCCTGTCGCCATCCGGGATGAGACAGTGCTTCACCTGTAGACTTAGGGATGGAAACAAAGGACAAAGATGACACAAATGCACAATGGGATAATGAGAGACGATGGTAACTTAAACCGATATAATGAGGATTAGGATTAACTGTGGACCGTATACCTTTTCGTAGTGCAATCGGTTGATTAAGAGGAGACAAGTCCGCAGTATTAGCAGGGTCAGGTGCAGGACGTGAATCAGCTGGGCCTGATGCTGGGGGCGGACGACGATGATAAGTCAGGAGTGGTGGAGCTGTAGAAGGTTGAACTGGACTAGGTGGTGGCACTGGAGCTATAGTTGGTGGAACTGGACTAGGTGGTGGCACTGGAGCTATAGTTGGTGGAACTGGACTAGGTGGTGGCACTGGACTCGGTGGTGATACTGGAGCTATAGGTGGTGGAGCTGTAACTGGAACTGTAGGCGGTGGAGCTATGGAGGAAGATGAATGGGAGATAGGGACTGAATCTCCAAAAGAAGGAACAGGTAGCACCTCAGAAATATCTAAGTGATTAACTGGACCTGTGAAGTATGATTGGGTTTCAAAGAAGGTAACATCAGCAGACATAAGAAATCGCTGAAGGTCAGGAGAATAACATCGATATCCCTTTTGCGTTCTCGAGTAACCCAGAAATATGCACTTAAGAGCACGAGGAGCTAACTTATCTTTTCCTGGAGTAAGGTCATGAACAAAGCACGTACTCCCAAAGACACGGGGTGGAAGAGAGAACAAAGGTAAGTGGGGAAACAGGACAGAGAATGGAACTTGATTTTGGATAGCTGAAGATGGCATACGATTAATAAGATAACAAGATGTAAGAACTGCATCCCCCCAAAAACGCAGCGGAACATGAGATTGTATGAGTAGGGTACGAGCAGTTTCAATAAGATGTCTATTCTTTCTTTCAGCTACCCCATTTTGTTGGGATGTGTACGGACAAGATGTTTGATGAATAATCCCATGGGAGTTCATAAACTGCTGAAATGGGGAAGACAAATACTCTAGGGCATTATCACTACGAAATGTGCGGATAGAAACCCCAAATTGATTTTGAATTTCAGCATGGAAGGTCTGGAAAATAGAAAACAACTCAGATCGATTTTTCATCAAAAATATCCAAGTGCACCTGGAATAATCATCAATGAAACTGACAAAGTAGCGGAATCCTAAGGTAGAGCTAACCCGACTAGGACCCCAAACATCTGAATGGACTAAAGTAAAAGGTGACTCTGCTCGATTGTCAAGACACCGCGGGAAACGGGAGCGGGTATGCTTACCGAGCTGACACGACTCACACTCTAGAGTGGACAAGTGAGATAAGCCAGGCACCATTTTCTGAAGTTTTGACAAACTGGGATGTCCTAACCGTTTATGTAATAAATCTGGTGAATCAGTAACGGGAGAAGTTATTGGAGGAAGACAAGATGTGAGTCCATGTGATTTTGCAAGGATAAGGTAATAAAGTCCATCTGATTCACGTCCGGTACCAATGATCCGCCCTGTACTGCGTTCCTATATAAAAATAAGGTCATCAAGAAATAAAACAGCAGATTTAAGTGATTTGGCTAAGCGACTAACGGCTATGAGATTAAAAGGACTGCCAGGAACATAAAGAACTGAGTCTAAAGGTAAGGAAGGAAGTGGACTTGCTTGACCTATTGCAGTTGCCATGGCTTGAGACCCATTGGCCATTGTGACTGTTGGAAGAGATTGAGAATATGAGATACTAGTGAAAAGAGATTTGTTACCAGAAATATGATCAGATGCACTTGAATCAATGACCCAAGACTCAGAAGGTGAAGATTGGAAGACACCAGTCATGCTACTATTTGTTGGAACAACGGAGGTTAATCCTGAAGATGTCTGTTTACGTGCTTTGTACTGAAGGAACTCAATATAATCCGGTAAAGAAACCATCTGGATTGGATTCATTGCATTTAATCCAACGGATTGTGAGTTAAAGGCTTCAGGTACGAATTCCATTATAATATCGTGCCGGAAAAAGCAGAAAATTGTTGGGATCACTGTTCATGCCGGAAAAATCACTGTAGCTTGCCGGAAAAAACTCAAAGTGGTCGGAATTTGATTTGAACTAGATGGGTAGGCTCGGAATTGTGAGGAGAGCAAGCTGTCCTAAGGAATTTCGCGAAAAAGTGGCCGGAAACAGTGTCACGCGCCGGTGCGTGGGCGTCGGAGCTTCGCCGGAAAATTTCTTCCGACGGCGCGTGGGGGGTTTTCTGACGGAGAAATTCTTATGGGTTGGTCGCCGGAGGCCGATCTACTTCGTGGTGGTGTTGGTTTTTGCACAACACTGACGAAAAGTGGTTTTTTTTGTTACGGACAGCCTCTTAAGTCGCCGGAAAATTGCACGGCAACGAGGTCTTTCTTCCCGGAGGCCGCTGGAATGATGCACATCGATAATTTCTCACTGACGCTCTGATACCATGTGAGAAAGCACGGGAGAAAATATATTATTGACTAATATTGACAATGATACAATGAGCCATATATATATACAATACATGTCCTACTCCTAATACATATGGGATTAGGATTATTTACTACTATTTAGACAATGAAACTGACATAGTTATTGGCATGTTGTTACAATCACCATAAACATTCCATTATCACATTTAGCAAGTGCTTTGGAGATTGTTTATATACTTCTTATTTATGTAGGTTGTCAGCGAATACATGCATACTGCTTGCAGAGAGAAGTTACTCTTCCAAAAAAGTACAATCAGCCAAAAAAGACATTGTTATGAATTAAGATTTGCTACTTAAAGGGCAATTCATGGTAGAATTGTTGGTAGAATCTGGGTCTAATTTTAGATGGGTCATTTAGTTGTTCTGGCCTTTGGGCCTTATTATAGAGATGTGTTTGGGTTGCATTCCCTATTACTTTGTTCTTGTAAAAAAGGAATTTCATGTGGAAATATTATAGATTATGTTCACAGATAATGAGTTTCAAACTTCTGAAACATTACTTATCTGCACGTGGACTGGACCCCTATTGCAGATTTGAACAGGGGATTGTGAAAACTCTATGTAGGCACTCTTGAAGAGGGTGTATTAGCTATTCTTAGTTGTGCTAAATGCATGGTTTTCGAGAGTTAGCACTCCCTTTTAAGCTGCAGATTAACTGTTAAAACTTTTTAACCCAAGACTCGCCCTTCAGTTGTGTTGCACTATTTATAGGATTTATATATTCCTATGAAATGAGTTCAAGTCTGTGTAGGTGCAGTGAAGAGAGTCTTTTAACTATTGCCTGTTGCTAGGTAAGTGCCTGTTGGTGTTTCGAAGTTCACTAAAAATGCTTTAGTTTTCTATCTTAACTGTAGCAAGTGGCATCCATGTGTCAAAGAAACTGTAGCAAGTGGCATCTACGTATCAAAGAAACTGTAGCAAGTGGCATCTACTTATAAATTTTGTGTAGCAAGTGGCATATGAGCAAGTAATGTTCATTTGAACCCGGATCTTAGCACAATGAGAATAGTGATGCTTGAGCTTTCCTTACATAATCTAGTTAAGTGAATTTTACAGATAATTTCCCATAAGAAAATTGTAGTCTAGGTCTAATTTGTTGAATTTGTTTGTTCAAGCTACTTAATGGATGAACAGAAAGTTAAGTGCTTTCATTGGACACCGATACTTTTGTGATAGGTCATCTGCCTATGATGATTTTAATAGTACTCCAGTTTTCACTTATTATCAAGGAAAAGGTCCTTTTTTTTGTCCTTCTGGAAAAAATAAATAACAATGTAGTTTTAGTAGTACACTTGTATTAGCTGCTGAATTCTTGAAGGAAGTTTAAGTAGTTTTAACTCAGAAATATAGTTTAGGTTTTTTCCTTTTCTTCTCCCCTCCTCCCTATATGGAAAAGGATTTACATTATATATACACGTTTCACTTTGTCTTTTTTAGATGGGCGTTTCGCATTGTTTTATCGTCTAATTTTTTAACCAACATCGTTGTATTGCAGCAAATTAAGTGCTTGGATATGGGCTATCACCTGCTACCCTTAAGTTTGTTAAATGCAATAAACCAAATGAAACCTCTTGGCCTCTTTCTACTGTTGGAATGTTTTCCATCCTTCTATTCTGCTCTCTTTTTCTTTTTCACCTTTTCTTTAGCAGAAGCCTGTTTCTTTCTCTGCTCTTCATGTTTCTGCTGAGAGGCGGGTGGGAGTGGTGGGAAGAAGTAAATTGGCATGCTTATCCAACCGGTTCCTGGAATCTATTTGCTTCACAAGTTGTTAGCTGTTTCCTGACTAGGCATTTTGATTGTGTCACCTGTATGGATCACATCTTGAGTTGTCAAAAATTAGCAATCTATATAAATGTCTTTTAATTTGTTTCTGTTATGTTCCCAACTAATACGTGCTTTGGTTTGCTTATTCAGGGGGAGGAGGTTACATTTGACTACAATTATGTGCGCGTTTTCGGGGCTGCAGCGAAAAAATGTGTCTGTGGCTCGCCTCACTGTCGGGGCTATATAGGCGGCGACCTACTGAATGCAGAAGTCATAGTGCAGGATGATTCAGATGATGACTATCCTGAACCCATTGTTTTCTGCGAGGATGGTGACATGGGTGATGAACTAAACAACATTATATCTGCAAGAAGTTCATTTAATGTCGCAGAAATTAGAACTAAAGAAACACCTAAAAACAAATATAAACTGGATGAACCTGTTACTGGAAACCTGGAGAATTCCACCCAAACACACATAGGGGATATAATGGAACATGAAAATACCAAAGTGGCTAACTCTGCTGCTGTTTTTAGCTCTAAAATCAAGGAGGAAATCAACAAGTTCCATAATGAATCCCCTTCATCATCTCTGAAGAAGCTGGGATCATCTGAGGCAAAAGAGGGACTAGAAATCCTGTTGCATTCTTCAGTACGACCTGCAGGAAATTCCTTGCCTTCGGAAGATATGATCATTGAAACTATATCTGAAGTAAAAAAAGAGTGCTTAGATGCTGAAAAAGTTTCTTCTACACTGGACATGGCATTTCCATCTCCAAATGCAATGCTTAGCAAGTCTTTGAAGAAGAAATCAGGCAATGGAGGAGCAAGTAATGAATCGTCAACATCTTCTCGTCAATCATCTTCAGTTAAAAAGGGAAAATCTAAGAATAGTGCTGTGAATTTAACAGCACTATCTGATATGGACAACAAATTGCAAATTCCACAACCTAAATTCAGGAAACCACCTTATGATTCCTCAAATGCTCGTGCTGAAGCAGGTATATCATTTTTATCAAATTTGTGGTATCTGTAGATTTGGAAGTATCATTGAATAAACACTTGCACCTGAATTTGCAGTCGAAGAGAAACTTAATGAGTTGCTGGATCATGATGGCGGAATAAGCAAACGCAGGGTAAGTAGTTCCAAGCTACAGGATGTACTCTATATTGCCTGCTTTTCTTCTTCTCAGTGATCGAAGTAATGGCTGCTTTGTTTATTCGAGGTTCTGTTTCTAGTGCTTAGGTCACGAATTTTGGAAAAAAACTAATCATTCTGGAAGTCTGTTTTTTTCCTTCTGGAGTGCACATTTCCCCAGCTTTCTGTCCATCCTTCCACTGCACTTTGGTGTGGCCTCTTTGTTGTGTATTAATGAAAAACCATAGACAAAATTGTGAAGGAGGCCTGTAGGGTGCTCATAGAAGGGGGTGAAAGTAGGTTTATGATTTGGCATCTTTATTTTTTTGCTAACGATGGTTTGGCACTTGAGATAGGTTTAGTAACGTGTCCATTTTAGGTCTTTGTCCTCTTTACAGTGTCGCTTATGCTATGCTTAATGTACGCGATTAATGATAGGTCACTCTATATTCGAATATGTCCTTTAAACTTATTTTTTTTCCCCAACCAGGATGCATCTAGGTGCTACTTGAAGCTCCTCCTTTTAACTGCTGCTTCAGGAGATAGCTGCAATGGTGAAGCTATTCAGAGGTAATAAATGGATTTCCTATTGGAAACTCTTTCAGGTGCTAGAAGTTGCTTAGTGGTGATACCTTTTGTTCATTAATCTGTTTCTCTTCCTCCTCCTTCTTCTTCTTCTTCTTTAATATATCTTTTTGTGCAGTAACCGGGATCTCTCAATGATCCTTGATGCGCTTTTGAAGACCAAGTCGCGCACTGTTTTGGTGGATATTATTAATAAGAATGGTAGTGATGTGGTGCATGCATGCTTCAACCCCCCCCCCCCCCCCCTAAAAAAAAAAATAGATTACTGATTATTTCCTTGCTTGTTAGGTTTGCAGATGTTACACAACATAATGAAACGATACCGGAGGGAATTCAATAAGATCCCAATTCTCAGAAAGTTGCTTAAGGTAACTTCTTTAGAATTCTGCAGTCCTAGTAATTAAATGTACTGAACTGATGAACATGCTGTTTTAGCAGTACCAAATTTTGAGAGGCTGCGGAGAAAACTTTTTAACTGTTAGTTAATCTTGATGGAATTGGTGTGAGCAAAAGTTTAAGTCTCTTGAAAATGTATTCATTCACCATGCAGCCTCTTTAGATGTCAGTCTTATGTGCATATAAGTTCATATATGATGAAGCATCGAAGAGCCACCATAACAATTTAGGATATGCAATTAAGCACTGTATCTGTAGCTTCATTAGGTCACACTCTTCCAAAAGGGGAGGACAGAATTGTTTCTAGCATTTTATTTGGACTAAATTACTTTTGCTCAGAGTGTTCTTTGTAGAAATACTCAGTAGACTCGATGTGGCTTGAAGATGTATTCATTAACCATGCAGCCTCTTTGGATGTCAATCTTATGTGCATATAAGTTCATATATGATGAAGCATTGAATAGCCAGCATAACAATTGAGGATATGTAATTGAGCATTGTACCCGTAGCTTCATTAGATCACATTCTTCCAGAAGGGGAGGACAGAATTGATTCTAGCATTTTATATGGACGTGTCTGTTAAGATTTAT
This sequence comes from Nicotiana attenuata, assembly GCF_001879085.1. Classification (NCBI taxonomy): domain Eukaryota; kingdom Viridiplantae; phylum Streptophyta; class Magnoliopsida; order Solanales; family Solanaceae; genus Nicotiana; species Nicotiana attenuata. The sequence goes on from NW_017670738.1 coordinate 316,206, forward strand.
CAAGCTTTTTTGCCCCATAATATGTCAACTGTTGTCCTTTTGACAGGTTTTAGAGTATCTGGCTGTTAGAGAGATTCTTTCGCATGAGCACATTAACGGAGGTCCCTCTAGACCCGGAGTAGAGAGGTCGGTATATACTGTTGGATTTCACTTACATGGACTTTTTCACCTTTTGTCTTGATCTTTTGATTGGATGTTTTGCTTGTAGACTGCTGTTTTTTCAACGTACTCTATATCTATTACTGCACTGTTAGGGATTAAAGTAACTCCAGTTTAAACCTTACATGAATAACAGTATGAACAAAAAGCACAAAAATTCAACTAGACACTGCATAAATTGTTCTCTTATATAGTTTTAAAAAATGGAAAGAGATAAAAGCAGGATGACAACAGAACTCACTAGATCGGAGATTCTAAATTTTCAAGGAGTTACCACTTGGATTGTTTATTAATTTTAAATTGGCGATGAACTGCTAAAATTGCATGTCTCACCCTTTGCTATGTTATGCTCCTATTTGCAATAAACCTTAAGATGTCCATTCCCTCTCACCTGATTTCCCCATAAATTGGAAAAGAAAAGAAAAAAACAAAGAAGTGTTTCATAGTTGCAGCGTTGTTAAAAGCCATTGCATGATGAACCCTTGCAGTGCGAGGGCTTATCACTTCATAGGTGAAGCCATGTGCTTCAACAAAGTCCGATTCAAACAATGACGTGCAAAGTGATCCAAAAACGATTGCTACTTGAATCTCAACATTGAGCAATTGTAATAACATTGGCATTATTATATGTTGGAATTTGGATGACGAAATGGTTATTTCAGTTATATTTCTATTTTTATAGTGCTAAATTTAGATGTTTAATATTTTTAAATGCTCCGTGAGTTGTGCGCTTCACTTCTAGCTTTTCACTTCAAGTCCCATGAACCTTGTCGGTTTTCTGCATTGTTCGCTTTTAAAAACACTGTAATAGTTGACTTAAGTATTTAATCTGAAAATACTCACCAATCCCCAAGGAATAAAAATAGCAATTTTCGAGTTAAACATGTAGATAAATGATTTTGTATCTGGACTGCTTATATTGGTCCGTCTCATGGAAACAACTCGTTCTTCCTCTGAATGAATTCGTATTTCTATCTACTCTTTTTTTGGCCGGGGGGGGGGGGGGGGAGGATTTACTTTGATCCCTCCCACGTGCATGTTAATTTTGTCCGTGAAACGAGAGGAAAGCAGCGGGAAGACTCTTGTTGAATAGGTAATTGGTGTCATAGGCTATGTATAATAATGTAAACAATTATTCTCCGACAGCTTTTGCCCAAAAATATCTCCTACCGTACATAAAGTTATAGAATTATCTATGTGGATATTCTACCAAATATTTTCTGCTCACGATCGATAAATCTAGATATATTGTAAATCTACTGGAATTTTAAAATATAACTCCATTAAACCTCTTGAGTTTCAGCATGCCCCTCAAACTCAAGGTGGTGAAGCATGTGGCACTGATAATTGGAGGATGATGTGGTAGTAGACTAGAAAGTGGCATGGTGGTGTTGGGTGGACATTAATGTCCATTGAACGATAATCTGGCAACGGCTGAAATAATGTGGACTGTGGATTTGACAGGTTAACAGTCTTAGATTGTTATTCTAGACAAGTTAGCTGTGGGCTGGTAACTCAGCTTTTTATAGTATCATGTCACTGGATTGTGACACTGACGTGTTTTTACCAGCAAATTGGAGAATGTTGGTTTGACTGACTGATCAACATGCATACACTACTAACTTGATAGGTCAGCTATCCAGTGCTACTTTGAAAGGTTTGCTAACATGAACTGTGAATCAGTCGAAAAAAAATATATGAATATTGAAAGGTGAATATGCTGAGCTAGATAGGTCTGCTAACATTGAAACGTGGAAAAAAAGTGAATGTGCTGCATGTGTCTCATGAATAATGACCAGAAGAGGATTAACCTGAAGAAATTGGAATAGTTGTCGGGCATCGGAATTGTGGATGACATTCACTGAAAAAAGGCGTAGTTTGAACAAGAATACTAACACTAGGAAACGAGAAAACTAGGCCAGCAAGTGACATAAAGTGCTCTGCGATAGGCAAAGTTATCAAGTCTCTGATAGAAGCTCTTATACCATGTGAGACAAGAGAAAAGAAGGGAAAAACTCTTTGCTGAGTTGCTTGTTTGGCAATTAATAGGGCTCCCTATATAGTCATACATACGTACAATAAATTATATGATTTTCTCAAGTTACAATTAAAGTAATCTCCTATGTTAAGTACAAAATATTCTAGAGTACCTACAGAATCTAGTAGTAGTATTCTTGGTGGTATATTGCAATAGTATCTTCAGCTATAGTTTCAATGAAGTATAACTTATTATTTCTCTTGATGTACAATAGTGCTTTGACCTTGGATAACATATTATGAATCTTCTCAATTCAAGTCATTCATGCAACGCATTTTTCAGAGTCGCAGAGCATAAAATCTCTTCAAATGCTGACTGCTAAGATAATATTGCTTCTTTCTTCTTGGACACTTCTTATTGTTAACCTCCTTTTGCATTTGATGTATATTCTATTCCATTTTTGTGCTTACTTTATGAAGTGAAAACTTGAGATTTTGAAGACGCTTTTGTTACTCTTGCAGCTTTAGGGACTCAATTTTGCGATTGACAGATCACACAGACAAACAGGTAATCTATTCTTGCCTTCTGCACCGTATCAGTTCATCAAGTGGTTAAATGGTAATATCAATTATTCTAACAAAATATATTCAGTTTATTAACTCTTTTGTATTGCGCTCCCCCCCCCCCCCCCCCCCCCTCTTATTATTCTTGCTTTTCCGTGTGAGTTGAAATGCTTCCCATTTTGTGCTCGCGTGATGATTGGAGAGACCTATGGTGTATGATGTATGTGAAGAAAAAAGACTGATTTCTTGCCTAATTAACATTATAATCTGTACAAAAGTTAATATCGAAATGAGGTGAATATAATAAGAACCAAGAGTGTGGTCTAGTGGTCAATGAAGTGGGTTAAGAACCATGAGGTCTCAGGTTCAAATCCCAGCGGAGGCAAAAACTAGGCGATTTTTCTCATCTATCCAAGCCTAGGTGGACAAAATTTTCCCGTAAATTTGCTAGTGGGAGGTAGCAGATAAGCCCTGGAATTAGTTGAGGCGCGCGCAAGCTGGCCCAGACACCATGCTTATCCCAAAAAAAGGTGAATACAAAGGGGAGGGCACATATGACCAATGCTACCACTTGTTATCCGTCTGCGAAAATCTTTAGAAACTGTAGACCAAAACCTAGATAGTACTCAGGGGGAAGCATGCATAAGCCTATATTCTTTGTTCATCACCTTGTTTCAAGGGAGGTGACAGATATGAGATGCCTTACACCCTAGACAAGATTGCACCCATACTGTGTGGTGAGCTTGCTTTGTTTTTAAGTTGTCACAAATAACTGAGGCTACCGATGACCGATTCTCTAGTACAAGTTATGATTGAAAATATCTTGTTTATGTTAAAAAAAAGGTGCATTTGGTGATGAGTAATTTGTTTACTGAAGAAAGTGTGATAATACTTCGCAAGTACTTTAATGAGAATTAGGGGGAGGGGAAGAGGCAACTCTGGCTTTTCCAGATTGAGCATTCTCCCAGAGCTGCCCCAAAAATTAATGGAGTGGTTGACAGAGAAAGAGAACTAGTTTAGAGAAAAGGATAGCCCCTTATCTTTCATGTCAATATTGATGAACAATATTTCCATTGTTGATCTTAGTTAGAGAAAAATTTCGTTATTAGAACTTGATTAAGGAGATCAAGCTAACTTGGAATGGAGTCTTGGCTTTTCCAAAAATAGAAGGAAATTTCTAGAAAACGTGGAGACAATGGAAAGTAATCTCCTATGTTAAGTACAAAATATTCTAGAGTACCTACAGAATCTGGTAGTAGTATTCTTGGTGGTATATTGCAATAGTATCTTCAGCTAGATCTATATTTTTATGTGAAGCGCTCTAGGTGCTTCTATAGAGATTACATGCATATCACAATTGATTCTACTTTTTCCTTGGATCTTCCGTTGTTCTGCTAGTCTGATTACTACCATGAAAATGATTTTTTACGTGCTTGCAATGTTTCTGTTTTATTTTTTGGGGGCTAATTCTAGTCTTTGAATCATCGGTAGCCTGAGATGGTGGTCTTGGTTTCATGTATATCACCATTGTGCCATAATTTTTTTGACAATAGTCTAATTGATTTACTGTGTTTACGGTGTCTCAGGTTCATCAAATTGCAAGGAACTTCAGAGATAGGTGGATACCTAGACCTCCCAGAAAAAGTAGCTGCATTGACAGAGATGACAGCCAGATTGAGCATCCTTCTCCACTGTACAATAGGTGTACACCATTACAAGACCATCGTGGTGATTGGAGTATGAAACCTTCAGAAACAGAAGAATGTACCTGCCATATAATGGTAGAATCTACTACAGCAGGTGCTGGTATCCTTGATGGCTCATCTACTTCATGTGTTGTTGGGGCACCCAATGGGGCAAGGAAACGTAAGCGTAAGAGTCGATGGGATCAGGAGGCAGAATCAAGTTTAGATCAAAGAACTGAAACCAATATGGCTGATGATCGAACACAGGACATAAATGATGCCCCCCCTGGATTTTCAGTCCCCATGAAGGCCTCTAGAGTCTCATGTGGTGTTTCCTCAGGTGCAGCTTGTAGTCTACAAGAACATAGTTGCAAGAAGCATCCACATCCAATGGTCACAGGGTATTTGCAGCAGAGGTTTATTTCAAGATTGCCAGTCTCTTATGGAATTCCATTTTCCAAAGTGCAGCAGTTTGGGTCATTTCAAAAAGAAAGACGTGATGTTTGGGATGTTGCCCCAGGAGTACCTTTCCATCCTTTTCCTCCTTTGCCGACATATCCCCGTGATAGAAGAGATTCCACGTCTTCTGCTGCTAGTGCTGGAATTTTTAGCGAGCCATCTCAAAATGCTGGACAAGATCGCCATTCTTGTTCTCCGGGCCACTCTGCTCATAATCCTCCATGCCTATCCGGGGCAAACCTCCCGCAAGACGATGCAAATACCCAATTTGGTTTTGAACGAACTGGGGGCTATCATAATTTGGGAAGGAAATATTTTCGGCAGCAAAAGTGTATTAACTCAAAAAGGCCTCCTTGGGGAAGAAGTGGCTGGGGGTGCACAGGAAAGAACTTAAAAGATAGTATGTGCAGTGTAGGTGTAGCAAGCAAAGAGAATGAATCTAGGAGTTCCCATAACCCTAAAATGGAGAATTTGGGGCATACTTATCAACAGAATCATTCACAACAGAGATAGCTTTAACTTCATAGGCAAAAGACCTCAGGAGCCTCCAAGTTTTTCTCCAGTGCTCCTTTGTACTTGTATTCTTTGCCACCAACTGAATTGTAAAGCACTTATTCCCTTTTATTTGTTAAGGTTAAGGATAAAAAGATACTCTGATACGACGATGTGCTGCATTGGCAATATCATTATTCATGCCTTACAGAGGTACCCTTCCTAATTCTTTTTATTATTACTTGATGGGAAGTACTGTCAGAGAAAATTGATTTATTTATGTTGCTACAGTGTAATTGTTGCTGTAGTTTTGTTGAAATGTATGTTCTTTACACTGAAAACTGATCCTGCTACAGGCATTTTAGTAGTATAATCTCAGTTGCAGTGCTTTCTTTTTCTTCTTTTACTCATTCTAATGCTACAAATGTGGGTTACACTAGTAAAAGGGGGAAAGATCTCCTTTTAGATTGTTCCTTCAACCTGTACTTGCAGCTGGGCTAACTTGATTAGATATTGTTCTTTCATGCATCCTTGATGAAGAGCACCAGGTAGATAAAACCTTCGATGAAGTGCACTAGTCAGCATGTCAAGATGTTTCTATATTTGCTATAACTTGATACGACCAGAATATTATAGTCCATAGTGGCTACGTACGTAGCTCCATAAACTTACACAAAAATTGCTCTAGGCATGGCTCCACCAATTTTCAGGCATTCTTCACGATGTTCGAAGAAGTCAAAACTGTCTACATGTTATAGCAAAGAAGAATATTATAATCTCAACAATGAGCAAACTTTTGACTTCTCATATCTATTAACAATTGCAAAGAACTTTCTTTTCTCCGCTACAACAAAGTGCAAATAGAAACAACGCAAAATGTTAGATCATCTTAACAATTATTGCCGTTACACTATCCACCCCCCCCCCCCCCCCCCAAACCCGATAGTAAACTGGACAACAAGAAAAGAGTTTAGCTGCACTATTCAAGTGATTTTCCCCTCTGACCTGCACATTGAGCTCTCAATATTTTCGCAGCATACTTCTGATACGGATGAAACACCATGTTTTCAGCAATGTTTTCCGTCTTCTCCATCCATCAAAGTATCTGCCAATCACCTTCTTATAACTAGGTCTCTGCTTAACCAACATCCAATAATCTGCAGTGTTTGGACGACTGTTTATGTACTCGTCTTCCAAATTCAAGAGTTCTAATCTAGCCAGAACAGGAATGAGCACTACATCAGCCAGACTGAACTCTTCCCCGGCTAGATATGATGTTTCACCAAGTTTAACTTCTACCTCATCAAGAAGCCTTACTAGATGATCCTCACTTCGTCTCAAAACGTCAGCATTCTTCAACTTGTCGTCCGTATCATATGCCTCTCTTAACTTACAGTGGTAAGCACTTGCCAAGTCAGGAGACTCAGCCATTCGGGCAATTATTACACGTCTCAGGAATTTCGAAACGTATAACCGATACTTCTCAGGGACATGGAAAAGGGTAAAGTACATTGAGTCCCATTCTTGTATTTTATGCATCCATTCAACAACTTCTCTGCTGCTGAGGTTCAGATTGTTTCCACCAGAAGACACTTTTTCTGCAATTCTTTCAATATACCTGTGCATGATGAAACAGTTTAATACTCTTCCACTACAAATCTCAGTAAAAGAATCGGAAAATAAGAAAATACAAACTACATATGTTTAATGACAATAGGAAGCACAAGTCCATTTTAACTGTTCATGCTTAGAATTTTGTATTACTAGGAGAAAAGTGTAGCAAGGTGAAGAGAAGACTTACTGAATGATCTCAACTGTATCATATATGATGTGAGAACCATTCTGGAACACAGGAATTTTTGCACTTGGATTCATAGTGAAGAAAAATGCGTCCATGTTCTTGCCCGTTAAAGGGTTCACATGATGCGACGTGTAATCAATGCCTTTCTCTTCCAAAGTAAGTCTCACCTTCTGACTGTCCAAGGACAAAGGATGATGATATAACTGCATGGTCTCGTAAACATAGAACGCCAAGAATGTTACACCTGCACCTGATTACAACAAAATCATCTGTTAAACAACCTCAATGTCTTAACTTTCTCTAAAACTGAAAGACAACAAAAATAATCTCCTAGCAGAAGTTAGTAATTCTGTCTAAGCCAAGTTAATACATGTGAGTTCAATAGGCAGATGCAACCACAGGTACATAGATAACATATCAAGCGACACAGAGAAAACTGACTTTGACAATTCCTATGAAGAAAATGGGAAGACAACTGAGATCATAAAGTATGTCTGCAAACCACATAACTCATGTTGACTAATTCTGAAATTTCCTACGAATACGCTTACTTGTTTATTTGATCTGATAACTAATGACAAGGCATTCTGCAATTAACTCACAGCAAAACAGGATATCTAAACTTCATAATTTATTGTCACATTCTCAATCTACAACTTTAAGATAACTCTCTAATTTCTACCTATAAGCAAAACTGATGCCACAAAGATGGATACACTAAGCTATTATAATTAAAAATCACTATTTCAATTTTAATTTTTTTTAATTTCTAGTACATAGGGAAAGAGGAAGGGAAGAGGGAAAGGGACAGTGAGAATGAACCCACAACTATTGTGTAATAAAAAAGTTCAAATCAGTATCACTAAACAATCAGCTTGAATAAAAATCAGAATTCAATTATCAGAACCCACAATTTCCAGAAACTAATAGAGGAATCACAACATAAACCAATAAATTAGTAAACTTAACCAATTGAATCACCATAAAAAGAAGAACTTTTGAAGGATTAAAACAAAAAGTAGCAAAAAGAAACAGAAACAGAACATACCAAAGAAACCTTATGGGATCCAGTAGAAAATTCAAGACTCAAAATTTGGAAAAAAACCTCAGTCGATTTTAGAGAATTGGGGTCACAAAGAAAAAGAGGACAAACTCTATGAAGAAAGCATAAAAGGGGTTTATGCCTTTCTGTGGAGAGAGAGTGTATGGAAAAAGGTTCTGTGAAAGAATTTGACAACTAAGAAAAGCAGTTTTTCGAGTTACTTTTTTTTTCTTGGTTTTTTATGTTCTTGTTTATTTAATTAGTACTGGTTCGATTCCCCAACCTATTTTCTTTTCTATATGTTCCAAAAAAGATAATTCATTTTTAAATTTGAAAATAATTTAGTTTAAACTTTTAATTTTATCCTTAATAGAAGCTTTTATAATCATACAAATATTGACCCACTTTTTGACTTGTTTAGGATAACAAATTCAAAAAAAAAATTATTTTTTCTTATACTTCGTGTCCAGTCAAACGAGTTTACATAAATTGAAACGGAGGGAGTAATTTTTTCAAGTATGATTTTATCAGTTTTAGTGAAAAAGGTGTGAAAAGAGAGAGAGTAAAATAGATACTATCAAAAGTTCTAGCTTTAAATATGCAATCCTTTACCCCTCTCACTTTTTAATTGTTTGTATAAATATTTGTTGTATAAAAATAGAGACTTGCTTTATCCGTCAGCCACGCAGAAGGGTGTGATATGTGAGGAAACTACTACTTGTCGGATTTGGCAAATTCTTCCTTTACAGGTTTTGAACAAAACTTAACCCAAAGAGTTCACATGTGAATCAGATCTACGTAAGTATAACTAATTTCTATAGAGTCAAACAAGAAGATTTGTCAAATTTTATACACAAAGTTCTCGTATAACTTGTCTTGTCTGAAGGAGCAAAAAAGATTTTAATATTGAAAATTCATTGCCTTGGGCATATGACTTCATTTTTAGTGGTCATAACTCTTGGTGTAACTCTTAATGACAATTGCTTTACTACTTACTAGCTGTTAAAAATTTAGAGTAAATCACTTTATCCTCTTAGCCTTTAATAATTAGGAAATAATACCCCTTCGCAGCTCCGTCTTTTGAATGGATTTACAACCCCTTGAACAATATTTTTCACTGAGCTTTAAAATTATTTTCCAACCATTAAGAAAGAGGAGCACAAAATTCTGGTGGATGTTTATATTTGTTATACTTTAAATGACACTAAGAAGCCGCTTTGAGCACTCCTATTTGAAATATATTTAGTAAATTATTTAAAGTCATTGTCATTTAAATATTTTTTAATTTTTTTTACTCTTCACCAAGAGCACCACTTTGCTTATTAGGTGATTCAAAACTGTAACCTCACCACTTGAGCAACTCTCTTTTAGATTCAAATTTACGGTCTGAACTAGAACTACATTTAAATATTATCTCTCGTTTTGACAGCAGTAAGAAAGTGTTTCCCTTTTTATTTAATGAATCGAGTGTGGACAAAAATACTATTCAATTAAATCACCAGCTCTTAAATATTCGCTCAACAACACCTTACACTTATAGAGGTCGAATCAGAATTTCAACTTGATGAGTTAACTTGTTATGATTTTATCATTGAATCTATTGCACTTTTAAAATTATGAGTTTAAAATATACAAAAACGACAAAAAAAAATCAGCATATCCCACAAATAAAGGGTCTGGGAGGGTATTATATTGTCGCAATCCGAAATTCCCACCGTCGGAATCGTGATGGCGCCTAACATTTCACTTGCCAGGCAAGCCAACGTTAGAACAATTTACTTCTTTTAACAGTTTAAGCGATAACATTGATAACAAACTGAAATAACAGATATGTTCTAAGTATAAATGTGGAAGTTAAACAACTAAACGTCTATTACAATTTCCTAAACCTGGTGTCACAAGTGCACGAGCTTCTAAAGTAATACACATAAGAGTCTGAAATAAGTACAAGCTGTCTGAATGAAGTTATACAGCTAAAAAGAAAAGAGGATGGGGACTCCAGGAGCTACGGGCGCTGAACAGCTGTACCTCAAGTCTCCGACAATGTACCAACTCCAAAATCTGCACAGTGTGAAGAGTGTAGTATCAGTACAACCGACCCATGTACTGGTAAATGCCGAGCCTAACCTCAACGAAGTACTGACGAGGCTAAGGCGGGTCACCTATACTAAAACCTGTACGCAATATATAATAATGACAGAATAATTGAAATGTAGTACAGAATTAAACAGCTAATAAGAAATGATAACCACAGCCTCAAAAATAAACCAGTGTCGTCCACAATTTACCAATCTTTACCGGTTCAACAAAATATTGGAAAAACAACGTAGCTCAAGAAATAGAAACATATAGGTTGTTGCGGCACGCAACCCGATCCCACCAGACAACACATAGTCCTCCCTTATTCCATCATAACAATATCAACAACAATAAATAATATATAGTTATTGCAGCGCGCAACCCGTTCCCACCATATATCAATATCAATATCTTAATTTCACCTTTATTTCACCATACCAATCCACCCTTATTCCACCCGTTGCGGCGTGCAACCCGATCCCACCGTATAAACATATTCACCCTTATTCCACCAAAACAATCCTCCCTTATTACACGTGCTGCGGCGTGCAGTCCGATCCCACCATATCAGTACCAAACACTCAATGTACACAATCAAATCAAAAATCTAGATCCCAAGGCCTTTACGATAAATAAATACCAAACTAAACCAAGAACAAAAGAAGACCTTTTTCAATATAGAATCTACTCAAATAATACTACACAGTGAGACCAAACCAGCAATTTACAGTTAGGAGGTGCAAACAAGTCAAATTAAGCAAATAACAGGATTAGGAGAACTATGAAAAGAGCTAACATGGTTCACAGAAGAAGATATTGATTAACACGTAACAGTTAAGCATGGAAAGCATTTAGAGCATGTAACAATTAAGATAGGAAGGAAAATAATTAAGAAAAAATGGTAAATCAGAGAGAACAGATAATTCGGCAGCGTATAAGCACTCGTCACCTTGCATATACGTCGCTCGCATGGAATTCACATAACACAAAGTCTGAGGGTTCCTAATCTCCTCAAGTCAAGGTTAGACACAATACTTACCTCACTGCGCGGTCAATTCAAAGCTCTACCGGGGCCTTTCCCCTAGAATTCGCCTCCAAAGCACTCGTATCTAGCCACAATAAATTCAATAACATCAAATATTGCTAAAGAAATCAACTACAATGCATAAATTTAGATTTTCCAAACTTTCCCCCAAAAAGTCAAAAATCGGCCCCGGGCCCGCTTGGTCAAAACCCGAGGTTCGGACCAAAATCTATTTACCCATTCACCCCGAGCCCGATTATGTAATTTGTCTCGAAATTCGACCTCAATTCAACGTCTAAATTCCAATTATACAAAAATCCCTAATTCTACCCAAACCCCCAATTTCTAGCATGAAAACTTTAGATTTTAGGTTGAAAATTCATGAAGTGTAATGGGTAATTGAAAGAAAGTAGATTAGAATCACTTACCAACAATTTGGGGAAGAAATTATCTTTTGAATATCGTCTCTAGGTCTTCTAGTTTTTAATTTTTAGAAAGAATGGCCAAATCCTATTTAGTTCTGTTTTTAAATCACTAGGCAGGTCTTCTTCGCGTTCGCGAAGTGTAGCGGCCCAGAAGGCTTATGCGTTCGTGAAAGGTTGTTCGAGTTCGCGATGGTTCGTCCCCCCTGGCCATCGCGTTCGCGAGCCTTGGCTCGCGTTTGCGTAGAACAACCTACAGATCCCAGCCCACCTCCATTTACTCTACGCGTTCGTATAATACCGGTCGCGTTCGCGAAGAGCAGACCCCCCAGTGCTCCGCGTTCGCGACCATGGCCTCGCGTTCGCATTGAACAAACCCACCCCTAGCCCAGCTTACACTTCGCGTTCGCGAAAGTAGCTTCGCGAACGCGAAGAAGAAAACCAAAAACACTAATTGCAGCAAAACTAGATTTTTCCCAAGTTCAAAACATCCCGAAGCCTATCCGAAACTCACCCGAGCCCTCGGGGCTCCAAACCAAATATGCACACAAGTCCTAAAACATCATACGAACTTCCTCGCAACCAAATCGTCAAAATAACACCTAGAACTACGAATTGAACACCAAATTGAATGAAATTTTCAAGAAAGCTTTAATACCTCTATTTTCACAACCGGCGTCCGAATCACATCAAACCAACTCTATTTCTCACCAAATTTCACAGACAAATCTTAAATATCATAATGAACCTGTACCGGGCTCCGGAACCAAAATACGGACCCGATACCAACAAGATCAAACATTAACCAAATTCTTAAAACCATTAGATTTTTAGCCTTTTAATTTTTATCAAAAATTCATATCTCGAGCTAGGGACCTCAGAATTCGATTCCGAGCATACGCCCAGGTCCCATACTTCATTACGGACCCACCGGGACCGTCAAATCACGGGTCCGGGTCCGTCTACTCTAACCATTGACCGAAGTCAACTAAAATTAACTTTTAAGGTAAAAATTATTATTTTCATCAACTTTCAACATAAAAGCTTTCTGAAAACATGCCCTGACTATGCACGCAAATCGATGAGGGTAAAAATTAGATTTTTAAGGCTTAAGAGCGCGCATAATCAAGTTCTAAAACATAAGATGACCCTTTTGGGTCATCACATTCTCTACCTCTAAAACAACCGTTCGTCCTCGAACGGACATAGAAAAGTTCCTGAGCTGGTAAAAATATGGGGATATCTACTCTGCATATCGGACTCGAACTCCCAGGTAGCTGTCTCAACAGGCTGACCTCTCCACTGCACTCGAACTGAAGGATAACTCTTCGACCTCAAGTGATGAACCTGCCGGTCTAGAATAGCTACCAGCTCCTCCTCATAAGTAAAATCCTTGTCCAACTGGACAGAGCTGAAATCTAGCACATGAGGCGGATCTCGTGGTACTTCCGGAGCATGGACACATGAAATACCGGATGAACTGCTGATAAAGTGGGTGGCAATACGAGCTTGTAAGCCACCTCACCCATTCTCTGAAGAATCTCAAAAGGCCCGATGTACCTAGGGCTCAACTTGCCCTTCTTCCCAAACCTCATAACACCCTTCATGGGTGGCAAACGGAGCAACATTCGCTCTTCGACGATGAATGCAACATCACGAACCTTACGGTCGGCCTAACTCTTCTGCCTGGACTAAGCTGAGCGAAGTCTATCCTGAATGATCTTAACCTTACCCAAGGAATCATGTACTAAATCTGTACCCAATAACCGAGCCTCTTCTGGCTCATACCATCCGACCGCGCGATCGACACCGTCTACCATATAAAGCCTCATAGGGAGCCATCTGGATGGTCGACTGATAACTGTTGTTGTAGGCAAACTATGCAAGTGGCAAGAACTGATCCCAAGAGCCTTCGAAGTCAATAACACAAGCGCGGAGCATATCCTCCAATATCTGAATGGTGCGCTCGGATTGTCCGTCCGTATGAGGATGAAATGTTGTGCTCAACTCAACCTGCGTGCCCATCTCACGTTGTACTGCTCTCCAAAAGTGTAAGGTAAATTGTGTACCTCGATCAGAAATGATAGACGCGGACACACCGTGAAGACGAACGATCTCACGGATATAACTCTCTGCCAACCGCTCTGAAGAATAGGTAATTTCCACATGAATGAAATGCGCTGACTAGGTCAGTCTATCCACAATGACCCAAATTGCATCAAACTTCCTCTAAGTTCGTGGGAGTCCAACAACGAAATCCATAGTGATGCGCTCCCACTTCCACTCATGAATCTCTATCTTCTAAAGCAAACCACCAGGTCTCTGATGCTCATACTTTACTTGATGACAATTTAGACGCCGAGCCACATATGCAACTATATCTTTCTTCATCCTCCTCTACCAATAATGTTGCCGCAGATCCTTATATATCTTGGCGGTGCTCGGATGAATAGAATACCGGGAACTGTGGGCCTCCTCTACAATAAACTCACGAAGTCCATCCATATTAGGCACACAAACACGACCCTGCATCCTCAAAACTCCATCATCTCCAACCGTAACCTTCTTGGCATCACCGTGCCGCATTGTGTCCCTAAGGACAAGCAAATGAGGGTCATCATACTGCCGCTCCCTGATGCGCTCAAACAAGGAAGACCGAGCGACTATACAAGCTAAAACACGACTGGGCTCAGAAATATGCAACCTCATGAAATGATGGGGTAATGCCTGAACATCTAATGCAAGCGGTCTCTCACCGACTAGAATGTACGCAAGACTGCCCATACTAGCTGACTTCCTACTCAAAGCATCGGCCATCACATTGGCCTTCCCGGGATGATACAAGATGGTGATATCATAGTCTTTCAATAGCTCCAACCACCTCCTTTGCCTCAAATTGAGCTCCTTTTGCTTGAACAAATACTGCAAGCTCCTATGATCCGTGAACACCTCACACGACACGCCATATAGATAGTGCCTCCAAATATTCAGCGCATGAACAATGGCTGCCAGCTCCAAGTCAGGAACAGGATAATTCTTCTCGTGAACCTTCAGCTGCCGTGAAGCATATGCAATAACCTTGCCACCCTGCGTTAATACTGCACCAAGTCCAATACGAGATGCGTCATAATATACTGTATAAGGCCCTGAACTTGTGGGCAACACCAACACCGGCGCCGTAGTCAAGACTGTCTTGAGCTTCTGAAAGCTCGCCTCACACTCATCTGACCATCTGAACGGGGCACCCTTCTAGGTCAACCTGGTCAACAGGGCTACTATAGATGAAAAGCCCTCCACAAACTGACGATAATAACCTGCCAATCCCAAGACACTACGGATCTCTGTGGCTGAGGTAGCCCTAGGCCAATTCTAAACGGCCTCAATCTTCTTAGGATCCACCTGAATACCTTCTGCTGATACAACGTGCCCCAAGAAAGTGACTGAGTCCAACCAAAACTCGCATTTTGAAAACTTAGCATACAACTGGCTGTCTCTCAACGTCTGAAGTACGATCCGAATATCCTGCTCATGCTCCTCTCGGCTGCGGGAGTAGATCAAGATCATCAATAAAAACAATCACAAAGGCGTCCAGATAGGGATTGAACACCAGGTTCATCAAATTGATGAATGCTGCTGGGGAATTTGTCAGCCCAAATGACATCACTAGAAACTCATAATGCCCATACAGATTCCAAAAAGCTATCTTAGGGACATCAGATGCCTTAATCCTCGACTGATGGTAGCCAGACCTCAATCGATCTTCGAAAACACTTTGGCACCCCGAAGCTGATCAAGTAAGTCGCTGATCCTCAGCAATGGATACTTGTTCTTGATGGTGAATTTGTTCAACTGCCAATAATCTATGCACATCCTCATCAATCCATCCTTCTTCTTCACAAACAACACAGGCGCACCCCAGGGCGAGACACTAGGTCTAATAAAGCCCTTATCAAGCAAATCTTGCAACTGCTCCTTCAATTTTTTCAACTCTGGCGGGGCCATACGGTATGGCGGAATAGAAATGGGCTCAATGCCCGGAGCCAAATCAATACAGAAGTCAATATCTCTGTCGGGTGGAAACCCCGACAGGTCTGCAGGAAACACCTCTAGAAACTCACGAACAATGGGCACAGAATCCATAGGAGGAACCTTCGCACTAGAATCACGGACATAAGCCAAATAAGCTAGACACCCCTTCTCGACCATGTGTCGAGCCTTCATACAAGAGATAATCCTGCTTGTAGAATGACCAGGAGTCCCTCTCTACTCTAATCGAGGCAACCCGGCAAGGCTAAGGTCACTGTCTTGACGTGACAGTCCAATATAGCATGATAAGGTGACAACCAATCCATACCCAATATGATATCAAAATCAACCATATCGAGAAGTAGGAGATCTACACGAGTCTCAAGACTCCCAATGGTAACCACACACGAACGATAGACACGATTTACAATAATAGAATCTCCCACAGGGGTGGACACATATACAAGAGCACTCAAAGAATCACGAGGCATAACCAAATATGAAGCAAAATAGGACGACACGTATGAATATGTAGAAGCCGGATCAAATAGAACTGAGGCATCTCTACTGCAAACTGAAACCGTACCTGTGATAACCGCGTCAGAAGACTCAGCCTCAGGCCTGGCTGGAATAGCATAACATCGAGGCTGGGCCCCACCACTCTAAACCATGTCTCTAGGACGTCCTCCTGCTGGCTGGCCTCCACCTCTAGCGGCCTGGCCTCCACCTCTAACAACCTGACC
This sequence comes from Nicotiana attenuata, assembly GCF_001879085.1. Taxonomy (NCBI): domain Eukaryota; kingdom Viridiplantae; phylum Streptophyta; class Magnoliopsida; order Solanales; family Solanaceae; genus Nicotiana; species Nicotiana attenuata. The sequence goes on from NW_017670738.1 coordinate 332,679, forward strand.
TCAACCTCTAGCAGCCTGACCTCTACCTCTGGCTCCATGACCCCTACCTCTAGCTGACTGAGCGGGCGATGATGCAACCGGTGCCGGAACCATTGCACGAGAACTCTATTGTGGCATACAGCCTAATAATCTCGGACAAGTCCTCCTAATATGCCCCAAACAACTACACTCATAACATCTATCCTGATATTGTGGCTGCTGGAACTGAGACTGGCCCGAACAGGCCGACTGACCACGGTAATAACTCTGAATAGGAGGTGCACCAATAGGAGCTGGCGGTGCACTGTAAGCTGGCTGCCCAGAATGAGGCACATAAGGACCACGACTCCCTGAAGCACTTTGGGATATCTGAAGCGCTGAATGATATGGACTTGGAGGCTGGCCCCTACGAAAAGTACCCCTGCCTCCAGACGAGGCACCACTAAAACCACCTGAATGACGAGGTCTCTTGTCAGATCCCTGACCACACCCCTGAGCTAGAACCATCTCGACTCGCCTAGCAATATTGGCAGCCGCCTAAAAAGGAATCTCACTCCCAGTCTCCTTAGCCATCTACAATCTGAGAGGCTGGGCAAGTCCCTCAATAAACCTCCTCACCCTCTCTCTTGGTAAACCTATCCAATCTCCATAAAGCCTCAGAAGACATAGCTGATCCGTCACCGGACTGTGCTGCAACACCCGGTGGAACTACCCCGACTGGCTGAGCTGCTAAAGTCTGAAATTGGGGAGCCATCTGCTCTGGATTGTGAGTAGCAGGAGTCTGGACTCCTCCCCCAGCCCGAGAGATGGCTGGTGCCACAGAAAATGTGCCGGTCTGAGCAACACTCTCCATAAGTCCCACTAGACGGACCAAAGCATCCTGAAGCACTAGGTGGCTATGAACCCCTCCGGGACCTGAGCTGGTCCGGCAGGAACAGTCTGGGCTGGAACCTCATCATCAAACTCCACCTGAGGCTCCGTTACTGGTGCTGCTGCTCGAGCTCTAGGCTGAGCCCTGCCTCTGCATCGGCCTCTAGCACGGCCTCGGCCTCAACCTCTGCCCCTCGTAGGAGCTGCCACTGAGGGCTCTGGCTGTTGCTCAGCTAAAGATGCGGTGCGTGTTCTCGCCATCTGTGGGAGAACAGAATAGAAGAGTTAAATCAGCAATGATAGAATAAAAGTCACACGACATAGAAGAATAGAAGTGAAACTGCTCCTAACTCCATAGCCTCTAGAATATAAGTACAGATGTCTCCATACCGATCCTCCAAACTCTACTAAGTTTGCTCGTGACTCGTGAGACCTATGTAACCTAGTGCTCTGATACCAACTTGTCACGACCCGGAATTCGCACCGTCATGATCGTGATGACGCCTAACATTTCACTTGCTAGGCAAGCCAACGTTAGAAAAATTTACTTATTTTAACAGTTTAAGTGATAACATTGATAACGAACTGAAATAACAGATATGTTCTAAGTGTAAATGCAGAAGTTAAACAACAAAACGCCTATTACAATTCCCTGAACCTGGTGTCACAAGTGCACGAGCTTCTAAAGTAATACACATAAGAGTCTGAAATAAGTACAAGCTGTCTGAATGAAGTTATACAGCTAAAAAGAAAAGAGGATGGGGACTCCAGGAGCTGCGGGCACTGAACAACCGTACCACAAGTCTCCGACAATGTCCAATCGGAGCACGCTAATAATCGCCGCTGGGACCAACTCCAAAATCTGCACGGTGTGCAGAGTGTAGTATCAGTACAACCGACCCTATGTACACGTAAGTGCCGAGCCTAACCTCGACGAAGTAGTGACGAGGCTAAGGCGGGTCACCTACACTAAAACCTGTACGCAGTATTAATGACAGAATAATTGAAATATAGTACAGAATTAAACAGCCAACAGGAAATGATAACCACAGCCTCGAAAATAAACCGGTGTCGTCCAAAATTTACCAATCTTTACCAGTTCAACAAAATATTGGAAAAACAACGCAGCTCAAGAAATAGAAACATATAGGTTGTTGCGGCGCACAACCCGATCCCACCAGACAACACATAATCCTCCCTTATTCCACCATAACAATATCAACAACAGTAAATAATATATATTTGTTGCGGCACGCAATCCGACCCCACCATATATCAATATCAATATCGTAATTTCACCCTTATTTCACCATACTAATCCACCCTTATTACACTTATTGCGGCGTGCAACCCGATCCCACCATATAAATATATTCACCCTTATTCCGCCATAACAATCCTCCCTTATTACACATGCTGCGGCGTGCAGCCCGATCCCACCATATCAGTACCAAACACTTAATATACACAGTCAAATCAATAATCTAGATCACAAGGCCTTTACGATAAATAAATACCAAACTAAACCAAGAACAAAAGAAGACCTTGTTCAATATAGAATCTACTCAAATAATACTACATAACGAGATCAAACAAGCAATTTACAGTTAGGAGGTGCAAACAAGTCAAATAAAACAAATAGCAGGGATTAGGGGAACTATGAAAAGAGCTAACATGGTTCACAGAAAAAGATATTGATTAACACGTAACATTTAAGCATGGAAAGCTTTTAGAGCATGTAACAATTAAGCTAGGAAGGAAAACAATTAAGGAAAAACGGTAAATAAGGGAGAATAGATAATTCGGCGGCGTATAAGCACTCGTCACCTTGCATATACACCGCTCACATGGAATTCACATAACACAAAGTCCGAGGGTTCCTAATTCCCTCAAGTCAAGGTTAGACACAACACTTATCTCATCCCGTGGTCAATTCAAAGCTCTACCGGGGCCTTTCCCCTAGAATTCGCGTCCATACCACTCGTATCTAGCCACAATTAACTCAATAACATCAAATATTGCTGAAGGAATCAACTACAATGCATAAATTTAGATTTCCCAAACTTTCCCCCAAAGTCAAAAATCGGCCCCGGGCCTGCTTGGTCAAAACCAGAGGTTCGGACAAAAATGCATTTACCCATTCACCGCCGAGCTCGATTATGTAATTTGTCTTGAAATCCGACCTCAATTCGAGGTCTAAATTTCAATTATACAAAAATTCCTAATTCTGCTCAACCCCAATTTCTACCATGAAAACCCTCGATTTTAGGTTGAAAATTCATGAAATGTAATGGGTAATTGAAAGAAAGTAGATTAGAATCACTTACCAACAATTTGGGGAAGAAATTATCTTTTGAAAATCGCCTCTAGGTCTTCTAGTTTTGAAATTTTAGAAAGAATGGCCAAATCCCATTTTTAATTCTGTTTTTAAATCACTGGGCAGGCCTTCTTCGTGTTCGCGAAGGGCCTGCCGCATTCGCGAAGGGTAGCGGCCTAGAAGGCTTATGCGTTCGCTAAAGGTTGTTCGTGTTCGTGATGGTTTTTCCCTTGTGGCCATCGCGTTCGCGAGCCTTGGCTCGCGTTTGCGTAGAACAATCTACAGATCCCAGCCCACCTCCATTCACTCTAAGCGTTTGCGTGGTACCGGTCGCGTTCGCGAAGAGCAGACCCCCAGTGCTCCGCGTTCGCAACCATGGCCTCGCGTTCGCGTTGAACAAACCCACCCCTAGCCCAGCTTACACTTCGCGAGAGTAGCTTCGCAAACGAAAAGAAGAAAACCGGAAACACTGACTGCATCTAAAACAGATTTTTCCCAAGTTCAAAACATCCCGAAGCCTATCCGAAACTCACCCGAGCCCCCGGGCTCCAAACCATACATGCACTCAAGTCGTAAAACATCATACGAACTTGATCGGGCGATCAAATCGTCAAAATAATACCTAGAACTACGAATTGAACACCAAATCGAATGAAATTTTCAAGAAAGCTTTAAAACCTCTATTTTCACAACTGGCGTCCGTATCACGTCAAACCAACTCCGTTTCTCACCAAATTTCACAAATAAGTCTTAAATTTCATAATGAACTTGTGCCGTATTCCAGAACCAAAATATGGACTCGATACCAACAAGATCAAACATTAACCAAATTCTTAAAACCTTTAGATTTTCAGTCTTTCAATTTTTAACAAAAATTCATATCTCGAGCTAGGGACCTCGGAATTCGATTCCGGTTATACGTCCAGGTCCCATATTTCACTACGGACCCACCTGGACCATCAAATTACGGGTCCGGATCCGTTTACTCAAAACGTTGACCGAAGTCAACTAAAATTAACTTTTAAGGTAAAAATTATTATTTTCCTCAACTTTCAACATAAAAGCTTTTCGAAAATACGCTCGGACTGCGTACGCAAATTGTGGAGGGTAAAAATGAGATTTTTAAGGCTTAAGAGCGCAGAACCGAGTTCTAAAACATAAGTTGACCCTTTTGGGTCATCACATATGTATGCAACCTTACCCTACCTTATGCAGGTAGAAAGGATGTTTCTGGTAAACCCTTGGCTCCAAGCAAGCATGCAAATCAGAACAGTATATAGAGAAAAAAAATACAGTAGTGTAAAAGTCGGAAAAAACATTAACAACAGTTGGAAAGTAGAGCAACCAAAAAACAGTCGATACCAAGTAGTAAAAAATTTTAAGCATATGGAAAATACTAAAATACACAACCACTAGTGAAAGGAAAAGGGGAATGTGCACTGCCTACTAGCCTTCTACCCCAATCTTCACCCTCCACGTACGCCTATCACGTGACATGTCCTAGATGAGCTGAAGATGCGTCATGTCAAGTTTAATCACCTCACCCCAATACTTTATCGGCCTACCTCTGCCTTTCCTCAGACTTGCCATTGTCAATCTCTCACACCTCCTCATTTGAGCGTCCGGAAACCTCCTCATCACATGCCCGAACCATTTCAACCTCACTTCCCGCATCTTGTCATCGACGGATGCTATGCCTACCTTTTCTCGAATATCTCCATTATTAATCATGTCTCTCCTATTATGCCCACACATCCATCTCAGCATCCTCATCTCCGCAACCTTCATCTTTTGGACATGAGATTTCTTGACTGGCCAACACTCCGCCCTATAAGATATAGTTGGCCTAACCACCACCTTGTAAAACTTACCTTTAAGTCTTGGTGGCACGTTCTTATCACACATAACACCGGATGCAAATATGATGTGTGACATTATCGTCGATCTCCCTATTGCCTTAGATTACTGACCCAGGATGCTAGAAGCTGCCTCTCTTAGGGATGACTTGTGAATCCAACCTCACTTCTACATAAGTTTCCTGGGTGGTATTGCTGAACTTGTGCTCCAAGTACTTTGTCTTAGTCCTTCTCAACTTGAAACCTTTAGACTCCAGGGTCTGTCTCTAAACCTCCAGCCTAGTGTTGACCCCGACGCGTGTCTCGTCAATCAGTACTATATCATCTCCAAATAGCATACACCACGATACCTCCCCTAAGAGCCCTAGTGTAACCCCATCATGATAGAAAAATGTCCCGATTCACCTCTTACTATCCTAACCCGGGTTTTGGTTCCATCATACATATCCTTAATCTCCCTAATTTAAGCTATAGATACACTTTTTGCCTCCAAATATTTCTATAAAACCTCTCTGCGGACTTTTTCATATGCTTTTTCTAGGTCAATAAACACCATACAAATTCTTCTTCCTCTCCCTGTACTGCTCCACCAATCTCCTCACCAGATGAAAGATTTTCGTCTTCGATCCCCCGGCATGAATCCAAATTGGTTCTCAAAAATGGACACACTCCTTCTCAGCCAGGTCTCCACCATCTTCTTCCAAACCTTCATAATATGGTTTAGCAACTTGATGCCTCTATAGTTGTTATAATTTTAAATATCACCCTTGTTCTTGTATAACTGGACCATTGTACTCCACCTCTATTATTTGGGTATCATCGCCGTGCTAAAAATGACATTAAACAATCTGGTCAACCACTCCAAACCTGACCTACCCGCGCTTTTTTAAAATTCCACCGGAATCTCGCCTGGCCTAGTCGCTTTTCCCCTACCCATCTTGCGCATAGCCTCCCCCACCTCCTTGACCTTAATAAGCCTACAATACCCAAAGTCACGACGACTCTCGGAGTGCTCCAAATCACCTAGCACAATAGTCATATCTCCCTCTTCATTCAAGGGTTTATGGAAGTATGCCCGCCATCTTCTTCTAATATGTGCCTCCTCCAATAGCATTTTACCTTCCTCGTCTTCGATGCACTTCACTTGGTCCAAGTCACGAGCCTTCTTCTCTCTCGCCCTAGCTAGACTGTACAACTTCTTATCCTTGTCTTTGTCCCTGAGTTCTTTATACAAGCATTTGAGCGCTACTGTCTTAGCCGTTGTTACCGCTAACTTTGCCTCATTCTTCGCGGTCTTGTACCTCTCCCGATTCGCGCTCCTCTTTTACTCATCTTTACTCTCCGTTACCTTCAAATATGCCGTCTTCTTCGCCTCCACTTTCATCTGCACCTCCTCATTCCACCACTAGTCCTTTTTGTACCCGTCACGGTAATCCTTCGAGACCTCTAACACCTCTCTAGCTACTTCTCTAATGCAGTCCGCGGTCCTAGCCCATATACTACTCGCAGTACGATGATTTAAAACATAATACTTATTAAATTTTTAGCAATTGTGCAAATATATCAAAACATGGTAAAAATTGTTGGATTCAATTAAACCCGTAGCTTGATAGCTATATTTGCCCCTGCGTGCTTAGCCAACGAAGGAATGTATGAAGCTGATAAAGGTTAAATGAAGACTCCATAGACATGTATACAAAAATAGAAAGAATTTTAGCCTATAAAATTCTAGACTACAATCAAGTCTCTTCTATTTTGAATCTCACTTTCCTTGTTGATTGACAAATTGCGAAAAATCATCTATTCCAGTAGCCATAGCATTTGCAGTGCCACTGTTCCTTGTCGCAAATTCACCCTCTTTTTTTGTTTTTGATTCCACACGGGTCATATTAATTCTTGTTTATAAAATTCTATCGAATTAGTATTACTTTGTGCTAGACTTAATTTTACTTATATTATTTAATTGTTTATAAATTTTATAGGATTTTCATGACTTTGTGCTAGACTCATTTTGCCTATATTATTCAATTGTTCATAAATTCTACCGAATTTGCATGACTTTGTGCTTGTTAAATTATTCACAAAATCTTTATGAATTGATATGACTTTTGTGCTATATCCATTCTATATATATAGTTTAATTGTTTGTAAATTTTATCGGATTAGTATGTCTTTGTGCTTGTTCAATCATTCACAAAATTTACCAAATTAGCATAATTTTGTGTTATATTCATTCTACCTATATTATTCAATTGTTCAAAAATATTAGCAGATTAGTTTGACTTTGAACTTATTTAATTGTTCACGCTAGATTGGCATGATTTGTGCTATATTTATTCTGTTTATCTTGTTAAATTGATCACAAATCCTATCAGATTGGCAAAAACTTTGTGTTTGTTCAATTGTTCTTAATATACTGCCGCATTGACATAATTTTGTGCTTTATTCATTCTACCAAGGGAGAAGGATCATAACTACCCCTTTTATTATCTAAAATAAGATATATACTTCGGGTTATAAATTTCCCCTGAGGTGTTAAATCCTCATCCAAAACTTAAAAAAGCTATATGGCACGATCTGATTGCACGTAAAAGACCATCCCACTTTCTATTTAACTAACCCGACCCAACATATTTACCCGGCCCACCCGAACCCCCTCACATGTTCCTGTCCCACCTGAATCCCCACTCTAATGAATCACATGACCTTCAATTTAACAACAATGTTGGTCTTGAAATATAACCACCAAACTTTCCAAAAGTAATAACCAAGTTTCTCTTTCAAGTTTAATAAGTGATTCGCACTCAATTTTCTATCTTCAAAACACCAGAGATCTTAAATCTCAAAATTCAATTGTCATACCAAATTTCAAAGGTTGCATTAATGGTGGTTTCATTTTCTCCTTTAAATACAAACTCATAGCAACAATTACTTCGCAAAAGAGAGTTGTGAGTTTCAACCAAAAAATTGAAAGTTGTACAATATGTTCTTTGTCTTTGCTTCAAAATTTTTCATCAAACTGATTCAAATCGTAACCATAACTTCTCAATATTAACCCAACAAACCCCAGCCACCAGTTTTGCTCAAACTTTATCAAATCACAATGTTCATTTTATGTTCGCAAGCTTTCTTATAAATCCTTTAATGGTGATTTTTTATTTTATCAAATCTTTGAATACCAGTGTTGTTCCTCCCGGTTTAAGCTCCATACTTAATTTTTTCACTCGTTTCTGTAGGAAATAAGCAACAAGTTCATGTTCTTGTATCTTGTTTTGTCAATGATTCCAACTTCGACTCATATGAAGTTTATTTGTATTGTTCAACAAGGTAGTTGTTAAATTTACAATTTTATTTTCGATCAAACCATCATAAATTTATGCTAAGTAATCTCAAATTTAAAATAAAGCCCACCCACCAATATAAATGATCCTCCATCACCAATTGAGTTAAACAATATCAAACCAAAAAGATTCATTGAAAAATGCTATTGGTTAAAGAGGGAATTAAAGAGATTTTATTATTCTAATAAAGCTTCAATAATAAAGCTCTTCTGATAGCTTTATTTCTATTCTGATTAAAAATATGGAAGAAGTATCCCTAACCTTTTATATATTGGTCTTTGTTATTCACGAAAACTTGTACCGATCTTCTTCTTCTTCTTCTTCTGGACAAGCAATAGGTGATTAAAACCAAATATAAAAACTTCAACCGCGATTAGTTGAAAGAGAAAAACGTAGAAGAAATAAGAGCCATAGCATGGGTTCCAGCCCCATATCCTATGTGTGTAAGTTTGAAGGAAATTGTATACCTTCTTTGAATATAGAAGAACAAACATAAACTTTTTTTCTGTTTATACTAAAGTTCACACAAGGTGTGATATCATGTGGGTCATTGCTTTGTTATAAATAGCAAGCTTTTATTTCAGTTGAGGACACACCAAACATATATACTAAGAGAGAGTTTACAGATTAAGAAGAAAAATACTCTGTAAGAAAAAAAAAATATATAGAGATTGAGCGGTATAGTTGTGAGGTGGAAAAATCAAAAGAAGGTTAATTCTTTTGACTGTGTAGTGATCATAAAGTATTTTATTCGGTACCACAATTTATAAAATTCTTGCTATAGTAAAATTTATTGCTCCTCCTGGGCCATGGTTTTCGCTTATTCAGAAGGGTTTTTTACGTAAAAATCTTGGTGTCCCTATTTCTCTTATTATTATCGTTGGTTACTGTATTTTAGTAATCCACATTTATTATAATTGTATAACATGAATATTATTTCTATGAGGATTATTATTTCAACAATTGTTATCAGAGCACATATTCTGCTCGTACACAAAAATACTCTTCACGGACGGTAGTACTATACGCGGTGGAAAAATAAAATGTCCAAGTAAAGTATGGAGTAGTAAAATTCAACAGAGATAGTGTTTTCTCAATATGACAAAGAAGGATGAGGGATATGCTTATCCAACAAGAATTACACAAGGTATTAAATAGTGATACCAAGAAGCTTGATACCATGAAAGCTGAGGATTGGACTAGCTTGGATGAAAAGGCTGCTAGTGCAATCAGGTTGCACTTATCAAATGATGTGATAAATAACCTAATTGATGAAGATACTGCATGTAGCATTTGGATCATGTTAGAAAGCCTATACATGTCCAAAATGCTGACAAATAAATTGTACCTGAAGAAGCAATTATATGGCCTGCATATGGATAAAGGAACAAATTTTTGTCATCTTTAAATTTATTTGATGGACTAATCACACAGCTTGCCAACCTCATAGTAAAGATCGAGGAAGAGGATAAAGTCATCTTGCTCTTGAAATCATTGCCATCTTCATACTATAATTTGTCAACAACCATCATGTGCGGTAAAATTACTATTGAGTTAAAGGACGTTATATCGGCTCTTCTACTCAATAAGAAGATGATGAAGAAGCCTGAAAATCAAGGACATTCTCTCATTACAGAAGTGTCACGACCCAATTCCCATACCCGATCGTGATGGCGCCTCTCGTGAAGACAAGGCCAGCCAACTAACCCAAATCCTTTCACTAGCAATTATTAAACATAAATGAATAGAAGATACAACTTAATGGTATTAGAAACTGTTAATTACTATCCGACCGGGGTGTCACAAGTCACAAGCATCTAAGAAGTAGGAACACAACTACAGGGTCATATATATATATATAATGAAATCTGGAATCCAAAAGATGAAGTCCGGTGCCGCGAACGCTGGCGGTCACCTTGCTCAGCTACATTAGTATTACCTTAAGTTCGCTAATAACCCGCTACCGGGTGAACAATACCTGCAACTGCACGCGAGGTGTAGGGAGTAAAGTGAGTACTTCCAACTCAGTGGTAATAAGAGTAAATAATAACTGAGAGGCAAGAAATCACGTAAGAGCACTCCATCATGCTATATAAGACAGTACAACCCTTTTTAGAAAACAGTAAGACCGTGAAAAATCCTTTAGAAAATATCTGGCTCAGTTTAAAAACCTCTCTTGAAAATATCCTTTTCTCAAGCAAATGAATGCGTAATCAGTTAATGCAAGTCCGCACATAAGTCAGCCCCTCGGGCACAACACTCCACTAAAAATTAACACCAGGGCATCTGGTAAACAGTGCAAGAAGTAACATGAATGTCAATGAAATGAGAGTGCTGAATGTCATGACACGTAATACAAACAGGAACCAATGCATGAATGCAATGCAATGCACATGACCGCTGCGGCGCGCAGCCCGATCCATTTGGGTACCCGCGCTCACTGTGGGGGTTGAGACTCCGGAGGGGCTCCTACAGCCCAAGCGCAATATCATCATAGTATCGTTGCGGCGTGCAACTCGATCCATCCTCAGTCCAGAACATGCAAATGAGCCACTCGTGCAATGTCAAGTAATAGCTTTTAACTCAAAACATCAGAAAAATGCAATTTAAGTCTTCAAACTTTAACAATATGACCGCACATTTTAAAACAGGGTTTAACTCAGGACTGAAATCATTTAATATGCTAAGTGTCATGAAAACAGTGATAATAATCCCTAAAGGTTCAAATAATCGGCACGAAGCACAAAACATGGCAATCAGCCCAAATCACGATAGCATCAAGTAGGTTTCAGTCAATTACGCAGTAAAATCAACAACCGGGACGGACCAAGTCACAATCCCCAACGGTGCTCTACCCCACGCTCATACCTGGCGTGCAAGTCACCACAATACAGCACTATGATGTGCAAATCCGGGGTTTCAAACCCTCAGGATATCATTTACAAGTATTACTCACCTCGAACCGGTGAAATCCCTAGCTCGCGACGCCTTTGCCCCTCGAATCGGCCTCCACGCGCGTCGAATCTAACCAAAATTAGAGCGAATACATTATAGTATGCTAAGGGAACAATACCCAATCGAAAACAATCGAAAATTAGCAAGAATCTCGAAACTAGCAAAACCCGAGCCCTGGGCCCGCTTCTCGAAAAATTAAAAAACTCACATTACCCGATTCCTCGTCTCGCCACGAGTTCATACATACCAAGAACTCCCAAATCCGAGCTCAAATGACCTATCAAATCCCAATTTAAATTATCAAAAACTCAAGCTCTAGCTTTACCCCTTTTTGAAGAATTTCAACCAATTTCTATGTTAAATCTATCAAAGTTCCATGTATTTAGGCCAAGGGACTTACCTCCAATCACACCTAGTCGAAATCCCCCTTCAATTCCGTCCAATAGCTCCCAAGCTCGCTTAAAAATGGTGGAAATAACATAACCCTCGCGGAGCAAAATGAATATAAAACTCCTACTGGCTTCAGGGGTTTCCGCTTCTGCGGTCCCCACGCCCGCTTCTGCGAAACCGCTTCTGCGGTTTTTGTCCGCTTATGCGGAATTTCATTAAAACTCAAGGGCCGCTTCTGCGACACAAATTTCCGCTTTTGCGGAAGCTCACCTCCTGGCCAATCCCGCTTCTGCGACCGCCTGTCCGCTTCTGCGGGCTCGCTTAAGCGAAAAGTGTTCCGCTTCCTCGGAACTGCCCAACTCCACTCCAGACCGCTTTTGCGACCAAGATTACGCTTCTGCGGAACCGCTTATGCGGTCCATTTCCGCAGAAGCGAACATACCAGATACCAGCAAAATCTGCCATTTCCTCAACTTGAATTTCATCCCGATAGCCATCCGAAATTATCCCGAGGCCCCCGGGACCTCAACCAAAAGCACCAACATGTCTTAAAACATCATCCAAACTGGTTCCAATCATCAAAACACATCAAACAACACTAAAATCATCAATTCTCATCGGATTCAAGCCTAAGTTCTTCAAGAACTTCCGAAACACGCATTCGATCAAAAACCCAACCAAACAACGTCCGAATGACCTGAAATTTTGCAAGCACATCACAGATCACATATCGAAGCTACAACAACTCTCGGAATTCCATTTCGACCCTCGGATCAAAATCTCACCTGCCAACCGGAATTCGCCAAAATACTAACTTCGCCAATTCAAGCCTAATTCTACACCGGACCTCCAAAATCAATTCCGATCGCACTCCTATGTCACAAATCATCCCCCGAAGCTAACCGAATCACCGAAAATCACATTCGAGCCCTATAACTCATAAGTCAACGTCCGGTTGACTTTTCCAACTTAAGCCTTCCTTAAAGAGACTAAGTGTCTCATTTCTTATCAAAACCAATCCAAATCAACTCTAACGCACCACATACCGATAACGAAACATGAAGAAGCATAAAATGAGGGAAATGAAGCAGTGACACATGAGACGACGGGTCGGGTCGTCACAAGAAGGTAGAGGCAGGAGTTACCAAAGGAGTTCGAGCAACTATTGTAGATTTGAAGGTCGTGGGAAGTCCAAGAATCGTCCAAATCAAAAGCCAAAAATTGCTGCAAGTGCAATCAACCAAGTCACTTCAAAAGAGATTGTCCAAATCTAAGAAAGGGCAAAGGTGAAAGCAGTGATAAGAAGAATGACGACTACACAACTGCTATGGTGAAAGACAATGATAATGTTATGATCTCTTTATAAATGAGGAAAAGGAATGCATGCACTTGACACGCCCAGAGTCGGAATGGGTGGTTGACACAGCGTCATCTTACCATGCCATACCAGTAAGAGATGTTTTTACAGATATATAGCAGGTGATTTCGGCACTACGAGAATAGGTAACATGAGTTACTCAAAAATTACGGGGATCGGTAAAATTTGTATCAAGACAAATGTCGGATGCACATTGGTTCTAAAGGACGTGCGGTATGTACCTGATTTGTGAATAAACTTAATCTCGGAAATAGCTTTAGACCGAGATGGATACGAGAACTATTTTGCAAATCAAAAGTGAAGACTCACCAAGGGATCTTTGGTGATTACAAAGGGAATTGCTCGTGGCACTTTGTACAGGACAAATGCAGAAATATGCCGAGGTGAATTGAATGCAGCACAATATGAGATTTCTGTAGATTTGTGGCACAAAAAAATGGACCATATGAGCGAAAAGGAATTGCAGATTCTTTTTAGGAAATCCTGATCTTTTTTGCCAAAGGTACAAAGATAAAACCTTGTGACTACTGTTATTTGGTAAGCAACATAGAATCTCATTTCAGACATAGTCCGAAATAAAATTAAATATACTTGATTTGGTATATTATGATATTTTTCGTCCAATAAAAATTGAATTGATGGGAGGTAATAAATATTTTGTTACTTTTATTGATGATGCTTCACGAAAATTGTGGGTTTATAGCTTAAAAAACAAATATAGGTTTTTTAAGTTTACCAGAAGTTTCATGTTCTAGTGGAAAGGGAGAAAGGTCGAAAGCTAAAGTGTCTCCGAACTGGCGATAGAGATGAGTACACTTCAAGGGAATTTGAAGGGTATTATTCGAGCCATGGGATTAGACATGAAAAGATAGTTCCTGGAACCCCACAACACAATAGTATAGCTGAGAGAATGAACCACACCATTGTTGAGAAGGTGAGAAGCATGCTCAGAACGGCTAAACTACCTAAGTCATTCGGGGGTGAAGCAATTCAGACAGCCTGTTACCTTATCGATAGGAGTCCATCAGTTCCATTAGAGTTTGACATCCCAGAAAGAGTTTGGACCAACAAAGAGGTATCCTACTCTCATATAAAGGTGTTCGGTTGCAGAGCTTTTGCACATGTATCAATGGAGCAGAGAACAAAGATAGATGATAAATATGTTCCATGCATATTCATTGGATATGGAGATGAAGAGTCTGGGTATAGTTTATAAGATTCTATGAAGAAGAAGTTCATCAGAAATAGAGATGTAATCTTTCGAGAAAGTGAAGTTGGAATTGCAGATGATCAGTCAAAGAAGGCCAAAAATGGTATAATTCCTAACCTTGTTACCATTCCTTCTACTTCTCACAATCCCACAAGTGCATAAAGTAGAACCGACGAGGTTGCCGAGCAGGGGGAGCAACTTGATGATTTTATTGAGTAGGTGGAGCAACTTGATGATGATGTCGAGCAAGTGGAGTACCCCAATCAGGGAGAAGAACATCCTCAGCCTCTAAGGAGATCAGAAAGTCAAGGGTAGAGTCATGCAGGCATCCTTTCACAAAGTATATCCTCATCAGTAATGAGGGAGAGCCAGAAAGTCTTAAGGAGGTGTTATCCCATCTAGAAAAGAACCAGTGGATGAAATCCATGCAAGAAGAGATGGAATATCTACAAAAAATGGCACGTACAAACTGGTTGAACTTCCAAAGGGTAAGAGACCACTCAAATGCAAATGGATCTTTAAACTCAAGAAATATGGTAAATGGCAAGCTGGTCAGATACAAAGCTCGATTGGTGGAAAAAGGTTTCGAACAGAAGAAAAGTATTGATTTTGACAAAATTTTCTCACTTGTTGTCAAAATGACTTCTATTCGAACAATTTTGAGCTTGGCGGCTAGCCTAGATTGTGAAGTGGAGCAGTTGGACATGAAAACTGCATTTCTGCATGGAGATTTGGAAGAAGAGATCTATATGGAGCAGCCAGAAGATTTTGAAGTAAAGGCGAAGAAACACATGATGTGCAAGTTGAAAAAGAGTTTTTTAGCGTTAAAGCAGGTACCAAGACACTGGTACAAAAAGTTTGACTCATTCATGAAAAGTCAAACTTACACGAAAACCTATTCTGATCCATGTGTATACTTCAAAAGATTTTCTAACAACAACTATATAATTTTGTTGTATGTTGATTATATGTTAATTGTAGGAAAAGATAATGAGCTGATTGAAGAGTTGAAGGGAGATTTATCCAAGTCATTTGATATGAAAGTTTGGGCCCAACACAATAAATTATGGGGTTGAAGATAATTCGAGAGCGAACAAGCAGAAAGTTGTGGTTGTCTAAGGAGAAGTACATTGAACGTGTACTGAAACACTTCAACATAAAGAGTGCTAAGACAGTCAACACACCTTTTTCTAGTCATCTGAAGTTGAGTAAGAATATGTGTCCTACAACAAATGAGAAAAAAGAGAGCATGGTAACTCTTATTCCTCAGCAGTCGGAAGCTTGATGTATGTAATGGTATGTACTAGACCTGATATAGCTCATGCAGTTGGTGTTGTTAGCATGATTCTTGAAAATCCTAGGAAAGAACACTGGAAAGCTGTCAAGTGGATACTCAGGTACCTAAGAGGTGCCTTAGGAGACTATTTGTGTTTTGGAGGATCTGATCCAGTCTTAAAGGGCTATGTAGACGCTGATATAACAAGTGACATTGATAATAGAAAATTCACTACTGGATATTTGTGTACATTTTCAGGGGAAGTTATATCATGGCAATCGAGGTTGCAGAAGTGTGTCGCACTCTTTATAACTAAAGCGGAGTACATTGGTGCTACTGAAGCTAGCAAGGAGATGATATGTCTTAAACGGTTTCTTCAAGATCTTGAATTGCATCAAAAGGAGTATGTCGTCTATTGTGACAGTCAAAGTCCAATAGACTTGAGCAAGAACTCCATGTACCATTCAAGAACAAAACATATCGATGTGAGATATTATTGGATTCGTAAGCAGGTGGAGAACGAGTCTTTGCAGGTCAAAAAGATTCACACGAGTGAAAATCCTGAGGATATATTGACCAAGACGATACCAAGAGACAAGTTTGATTTATGCAAAGAACTTGTCGGAATGAGCTCTATACGAGAAACTGGAAATTCCTCCTTCAGGTAAATGGGATTGGAGGAGGAGATTTGTGGGGTCCAACCCCATATCTTATGTATGAAAGTTTGAAGGAAAGAGAGTTATTTCCTTTGAGTGTGTAGTGGGTTTAGAGTATTTTACTCGGTACCACAAATTATAAAATTCTTGCTATAGTGAAATCAGTTTCTCCTCTTGGGCCGTGATTTTTCTCTTATTCAGAAGGGTTCTCCATGTAAAAATCGCGGTGTCCTTTTTTCTCTTATTATTATCGTTGGTTATTGTATTTCAGTTATCCTCGGTTATTACAGTTGTATACCATGAATATTTTTTCTATGGGAATTATTTTCCAACTTGTGGAAGAACAAGCGTGGTATAAGAAGCTGACAGGGCTAGAGAAGGAGGGGGAGAGTGGTAGGTAGGGGTGTCAATGGATATTTAAAAACCGACTAAACCGACCGAACCGTACCGTACCGAACCGATTTTTAGGTTTCTTTTAATAAAACCGTAGATTTTTATATAAACCTTTAACCGTTCCGATAATTAGGGTAGGTTTTTTATTTTATGAAAATAAACCGACAAAATACCGAACCGTACCGAATAAATTTACAATATGAAAAATATATTTATATATTAAGTTTTAAAATAATAAAGCATTAAATTTTTTCTTGGGCCTTGGAATTATGAAACAATACAAGCCAACGAGTAATTAAACTCAAAATCCTAATTCCCAAACCTATTATGCTACTTCTATTGAAACTAATAGATTATTTCCAGCATATTCACTAGCAAGACACAAGGTATTGTAGCGATTATGTGTAGCAAACTACAATGCATGTAATATACTTTCTTTCGTATGATTTAGATTTATCTTTTTGAATGTTTAATCTTCTATTGACATTATTCTTGAATCCCAACCTGGTTAATATCTTTCCACTCGTGTGATTATTTTTTTTTTTTTGTAATGCATCACCTTTTAAACTGTAAAAATATCTAAAGAGTTCTGTTAAGTCCTATAAAAGTACGTGTGTTATTGAATTCTACTTCTATTAGTGACTTTTATATGACATTTAAAATAATTACCGAAAATTAACCGAACCGTACCGGTACCGAAAAATTGGTACGGTACAAATTTTATAAAATAACCGGCTGAACCGAACCATTGACAGAGGCGGATCTAGGATTTTTATAATATGGGTACACCGTTAAAAAAATGAGAAAAAAGAAAGTATTAAATGGAAATTGATCTCTACTCCTCTAGGTAAATAATTTAACATTCAACCAAGTGCATCATTTATCCTCTTTGGAGCATGGGTGCGAGCACATAATATTAGATCTGTTAGAAAAATATAACAGAATATAGGGACGAAATAATTAGGCTTTGATAGTGTAGTCACTGTCCTTAAGGAATTTAAGCCTCCCAATTTCGTTGCTGCAGGGATTATGGCAGAATTCCTCCAGGATTTTACAAAGCCTCTGAAATTCGAGCACCAGCAATTAACTCGAATTTCCACTTGAACAAATTTGGTGAATTGAAGATAGCAGAAAAGAAGAAGATACTTTGTTGCTTTTCTGATGATTTTTGTTTTGGAGAAGAAAAGGGTATTTATAAACCCTTTAGGTGTCTGTTAGGACTAACAGACTCAACCTTTGCCAATAGGCACCTTTTAATACCAAAAGTCACCTCTTTTCAAACCCTTTAGGTGTCTGTTAGGACTAACAGACTCAACCTTTGCCAATATGCACCTTTTAATACCAAAAGTCACCTCTTTTCAAACCCTTTAGGTGTTTGTTAGGACTAACAGACTCAACCTTTGCCAATAGGCACCTTTTAAAATAAAAGTCACCTCTTTTCAAATACTCCCATCAAAAACACTAACTAATATAATAATCCCCCACTTAGTTAGTGATTGATGTTGTTTATAAGATTCATGCGTATAGTAGATATCTTTCGATTTAAACCTACTACTTGTATAAACTATTCAAGACCTTGTCGAAATTGATGGTTAGATTAAGTTCTATTAAACCACAATTCCTATTTGACAAGACGGAAAAGCTTTACACACATAAATCGTACCAACTTCACAATTTGTTCACCGTGAGTTTTAGCACCCAATTATGGCCTTGTGCTACTTCCTGAATTCATAAACACTTATCAAGTTTTGTATCCCAAACTTTGATCGAAGCGACACCACTTCTTGTGTTTACATAGGTGAAGATTTAACCAAATCCTTAACACGGACTTCTTTAGTTCCTAAACCGAACTCTGCTTCTTCACTAAGAGTATTTTTTATACTCATCCTCCTTTTCTAGGTACTAATTTCCTAGTACCTGCTATCCGTCACAACTATAACTTGTTATTACCTTTTAAACCTTTAANATTTCCAAAGGAGACATTACCTCCTTTTAGGTTCTCAAGTGAAAGGAACTGGTTCTTGTTACCAGTCATATGTTTTGAGCAGCCACTATCCATGTACCATATTTGGCTACTTCCCTTCACTTGGTCCTGCAAAAAGAAATCATGGGTTAGTCTTAGGAACCCAAACTAGTTTGGGTCCCTTTCTATGTGCAAAAGGATGAATTAAATTTTTCTTTGCCCAACCAGGCAGTTTGTGCTTTTCTTGAACAAAGGCTTTGTTCTTTTGACTGGCTTTTTCTCTTGCATTACATTCATTTTTGTAATGGCCAGTATTACCACAGTGTGTGCAGATCTTATTCTCAGGAAGTGTGAGATACTTGTTTTTGGGATCCCATTTTGGAGCTTGTGTCCCAAATCCAAGTCCTCTCTTGTTGCTACTATGATGTTCTTGCAGCCAGGAGAGTGCATCAGAAGCCTTGTTCCATTTGCATGTTCTGTCTAGTTCATGCTTTACCTTTCCTAAATCTTCTTTTAGGACTTTAATCAATTCATCTTTCTTGTACAGTTCATCTTTCATTTTTCCTAGATTTTCTTCTAGGGTGAGAAATGATTGATCAGCCCTTTTCTTTTCTGTCCCTAATTTCAGTTTAATATTTTCAGATCTAAATTCTAGAATCTTATTTCAAGTTGATGAACCTGGTTCTTCAACTCAGTATTTGTGTTGTCACTCTCATCAGCCCTAGACTCTAACCTTTTACATTTTTCTTCTAGGATAACACATTCCTTAGACAGAACATCCTTCTCACTGTTTATTATTTCAGACTCATCTATGAAGTCCATCAGCAGATCAGCCAGTTTTTCTTTAGACAAGAACTTAATCTTTTCTTTAAGGTGTAGAATACTTACCTCCTGTTCATCTTCTGATTCTCCGATGGCCATAAGAGCTTGCTCATCTTCAGCTTCATTTTCTGAGTCCTCATCTGATGTTTCTCCCCATGCAGCAACCATAGCTTTAGTTGATCCCTTGTTCCTTTTTGGTTGAACCTGTTCCTTCTTCCTGTTTCTTCTTTCTGCTCTTTCTTTCTTCTATTCAATCTCCCATTGAGGGCAGTTTCTGATGTGGTGATCAGTCTTCCCACACTTGTAACATCCCTCATTGGTTTGTTTCTCAGGAGCCCTAGGTTTGCTGAATGTTGTTCCTTTTGAAGCACCCTTTCCTCTCATAAGATATTTCTTGAAATCTCTGGTTATCATAGCCATTTCATCATCTTCAAGATCTGATCCTTCTGAAATTCTGAGAGCCAGACTCCTTTCATTCTTTGGAGCATCCATCTTCATTGTTTGCCTTCTCAATTCATAGGCAGTGAGATTTCCAATCAGTTCATCCAACTTTAAAGTAGCAATGTTCTTGGATTCCTGAATGGCAGTGATTTTGCTTTCCAGGAGATTGGCAGAACTCTAGTTAGAATCTTCTCCACCTTGTCTTCTTCCAGGATAATCCTTCCAAGAGACTCAAGTTCATTTGTCAGTGTAGTGAACCTGGTATACATTTCTTGGATAGTTTCTCCATCCTTCATAGTAAAATTCTCATATTGAGAATACAGCAGTGTTCCTCTTGACCTCTTCACCTGAGGTGTTCCTTCATGAGCCACTTGTAAAGTGTCCCAAATCTCCTTGGCAGTAGTACAGCCTTGAATCCTGTTGTACTCATCAGGATCAAGTCCACACACTAACCATTTCTTGGCTTTTGCATTTTTCTCCCATTTCCTTAGATCTTCAGCAGTACAATCTACTCTTGTCTTTGGAACATCCACTCCTTCAGCATTCTTCTTGGTTGTGGCTAAAGGACCATCAGTGATGATATCCCAAAGCTCATAGTCTTCGCCCATTATATGGTCCCTCATTCTGTTTTTCCACCAGGAGTAGTAGAGGCCATTGAAGAGAGGAGGCCTGGCAGTGGATTGCCCTTCCCAGTTCCCAGGTGGTGCACTCATGTTGATCTTTTCCTAAGGTGTTAACCTCTTCAAGGATAACCTGCTCTGATACCAATTGATGTTATAAACGTCAATACCACACAAGGGGGGGTGATTTGTGTGGTACCTAATTTTCGCGTTAGAAGAACCTGGTTCTTCTAAGTGTTCTAACTACAGCAGTTTGCGGAATAATAAATACTGAAAGTAAAGTGCACAGAGATTTTTACGTGGAAAACACCTGGCTCAAAAGGTGAAAACATCACGACCTACTACTCAGTAGGATTTTCCCAAACTCCACTAAAATCACTGAGCCAAAAACTGCATTTACAAAACTCTTTGTAAACCTAAGGATTAACTCTAATCCCAGTGTAGCACACAGCCTCAACTGTTGCGACACTTTCAAGTTAACTCTAACTTGAATACTCAGAGTACCTAATACAATTGCTTCTAAGAAAGCTGAAAGGTACAATATGAAAACCTACTACAATTGAACTAGACTTAGAATAAACACAATGATGAAACTGGTTCTTCTATCTTAGTTCATGTAGCTTCAGACGTGCACACTTGTATCTCGCATATGTTGCTTGCAAATCAGACTTGATCTTTTTGCTCTCTAATATGCTTAACTTCTGCTTATGTGCATTCACCTGTAAAAGAGAACAATCGTTATATTTATAGAGTTAGTAATCAGAGTTTGATAAGAACTCGAATTGTGGATCCTTTGACAATTCGAGTCCAAGAACAACTCTAACTCCTAATCCATATTCTTGATCCGGATGTAATTCTCTTTTCATAAGGAGACTTCAACTCCTTATCCTCTATGCAATCTTTTCGATCAGTTCAGAAGATATTCATCAAGATATTGCTGCTTGATCTCAAGGACTTATCTTCTTCACGTGCATCTCATGTGTATGGGCCATAACAACTGTGTCTCCTTAGATGAACCTGGTCCTTCACTGAGTTCGTTTGTCATTCTTCAAAACTTCAACTGATCTTAGGCCAACAACAGCGCATAGCATACATCAACCTACCAATTGTACTAGCATAGTCTAATTGACTAACAGATCTTCCGGGGTTCTCAACCATCTTGCTAGAAGCATCAAACGGAGTATTAAATTCTTTAATACCCAAATGATTAAATTTGGAAAGAACCTTGTCAATATAATGAGACTGACATAAGGCAAAAACCCCACTATGTCTTTTAACTTTAACACCTAAGATAGTATCAACTTCTCCCAAATCTTTCATTTTAAATTGAGAAGTTAAATACTTCTTAGTTTCATTTATGCCTTGCATGTTAGTTCCTATGATTAGCATGTCATCAACATAAAAACATACTATCACTCCATAGTCATTTGTGAATTTGGGATAAATGCATTTATCCGCTCCGTTATGTTTAAAACCATTTGATAATATAACACTGTCAAATTTTTCATGCCATTGTTTTGGAGCTTGTTTTAATCCATACAAGGACTTAACTAATTTACAAACTTTCTTCTCATTTCCAGGAAGCACAAACCCTTCGGGTTGCTCCATATAAACTTCTTCATCAAGATCACCATTTAAGAATGCCGTCTTAACATCCATTTGATGGACATTTAGATATATATTGATGCCAAAGCAAATAATACTCTTATTGAGGTAATCCTGGCCACAGGAGCATATGTGTCAAAATAATCTACTCCTGCCTTTTGTCTAAATCCCTTGGCTACTAGTCTAGCTTTAAATATTTGTAGAGAACCATCAGTATCGTATTTTCTTCTAAAAAACCCATTTACACCCAATAGGTTTAGTATTAGAAGGTAAATATGCCAATACCCATGTACCATTTGATAAAAGAGAATCCATTTCATCATTCACAGCTTCTTTCCAGAAAGAAGAATCCCGCGAAGCCATAGCCTCACTATAGATCTTAGGATCCTCTTCTAAATTTAAAATAATGGGTATTTTATTTAATACTTCATCTCTACTTCCTTCTACCAAAAAGACTAGTGCTTGAGAAGAAATAAAATCAAAACCTATATTTTTTTCTTTTCTAACTCTTTGACTTTTTCTTGGTTCTACAGGAGATTCAATTGCCTTTCTTTTATTGTTAGAAGAAGAACTAGGTTCTGCACAATTTTCTTGAGTTACTGCATTATCACCAATGCTTGTTGCATTATCAACTTGTTTGGTAATTTCTGTGTCCTCATGTGAATTATTAGAATCACCAATAAACTTTGTTTCCAAGAACTCAACATCTTTAGATTCCACAATATACTTAGACTCAATGTCCAATAATCTGTATGCCTTTGAGTTCTCAGCATATCCTACAAATATGCTTTTAATTCCTCTAGGTCCTAACTTAGTCCTTTTAGGATCTGGAATTCTATAATAGGCTAAACAGCCCCATATCCTAAAGAAATTTAAGTTAGGCTTTCTTCCTTTCCACAATTCATATGGTGCAACCTTAAATTTCTTTGAAGGTACTCTATTATGCACAAAACAAGCCGTTAACAAAGCTCCCCCCACAAATTCGTTGGTAACTTTGCATGTAAAAGCATGGCATTAACCATATCTACCAACGTTCTATTTTTTCTTTCAGCAAGACCATTTTGTTGTGGGGTATACGGTGCACTAACTTGGTGAATCAAACCATTTTCTTCACAAAATACAGAAAATTCATTGGAAAGATATTCGCCTCCTCGATCACTACGTAGAATTTTAATCTTCTTTTCCAATTGATTTTCAACTAATGCTTTGTAACTCTTAAACATATCAAATTCTTGATCTTTTATTTTCATTAAGTAAACATGTGTATAGAATGATCATCTATAAAAGTAATAAAGTATATATTTCCACCTCTAGTTAAATGACCATTCAATTCACATATATCGGAATGCACAAGTTCAAGTAGATTACTTGTTCTTTCATTCTTTGGAAAAGATTTCTTAGTCATCTTAACTTGTATGCATATTTCACATTTTTTATCATTATTCTCAACAACAGGAATTAATTTATTTTTAGACATAAACTTAACATATCGAAAATTAACACGTGAAAGTCTAGCATGCCATAAACTAATAGATGACTCAATCATATAAGTAGAAACTTCAACTTTATTAATACTTAATTTGAACATGCCTTCACAAGAGTAGCCTTGTCCTACAAATACACCATTCTTAGAGAAAATAATCTTTTCTGCCTCTATAACAGTTTTGAGGCCTTTCTTACTTAATAAACTTGTAGAAATTAAATTCTTCCTAACATCAGGTACATGATGAAATCAACTTCTTTCCCGAAGTGAATTGTAGTTCAACTGTTCCTTTTCCAAAGACCTTGGTGGTGTCATGATTTCCCATTAAAACCTTTTCATCACTTGTTGCAACTTCATAATGTTTGAAGAAACTCTTGTCATTGCATACATAAACTGTAGCACCGGAGTCATAACACCAATCTGCAGATTTCATAGTTGCTGCCATGTTGCATTCAGTTACCATACTCAGATTCAAGTTGGTAAAGGCAGAAATCATAGCAACAATATCCGAAGAAGAAGCTTGTTGTTGTTCAACATTATTTACTCTCTTCTGTCCAGCATTTTCTTCATTTTTCTGTCTCTTACGAAACCTGCAATCTCTCTTAAAATGACCCATTTTTCCGCAAGTATAACACGGGCCTTTCTTAATGTTGGAAGAATTTTCCTTTGGAGCAGCCTCAAACTTTCTCTTCTTTCCAGCCTTATTCCAGATTTTCCTGAATTGTTTGCCTTACTAGACTCAACATAATTCACCTTTGAACTAGTTTCCGCAGCATATTTATTTTCACATTTTCGTGACTCTTCTTCAATCCGAATATGCTTTGTCAACTGGTCCACATTAAAGTCTTCGGAAGAATGTAATAATTTTTTCCTATAGTCATTCCAAGTGGCTGGTAATTTTGCAAGTATAGCAGCCACTTGAAGAGATTCAGAAACGTCGACTTCAAAATTTTTGAGTCTAGATATCAAAACAAGCAACTCATCAACCTGTTCCATGACAGATTTCCCATCTATCATTTGAAATTCAAAAAATTTCATTCCAAGGAATCTGTCTGTTTCTTGCTTCACAGCAGTATATTTCTGTTCCAATTCCAGATTTCTTGTGGTGATTTGTGAGGACGGAACAAATCATATAAACGATCAGAAAGTGAGTTTAAAATAAAACCTCTACAGCGCACCTCATCATCTTCACGTTTTTTGCGTGCCGCCTTAATTTCGTCAGAGTCTTGAGCAGTAGGTTCTGGCATTGCAGTAAGATCAGAACTCAGCAGATATGCTATTCCCAACTCCGTGAGAAAGAACAACAATTTGTCTTTCCAGCGGGTGAAACTTGAGCCATCAAATCGATCCAGTTTGAACACTTCGAACATCTTGTTGAAACCAGAATCACTACCAGAAGCCTCCATTGCGGTGTTGTGTAAATTCCTTAAGATTGTTAGAATTTATAATAGAATATGGGACGAAATAATTAGGCCTTGATAATGTAATCACTGTCCTTAAGGAATTTAAGCCTCCCAATTTCGTTGCTGCAGGGATTATGCAGAATTCCTCCAGGATTCTACAAAGCCTCTGAAATCCGAGTTTCAGCAATTAACTCGAATTTCCCACAAGAACAAAATATTGGTGAGTTGTAGAAAATAAGTAGAAGAGAAAGAGATGAAAGTTTTCAGATGATTTCATTTTGGAGATGAAATAGGTATTTATAATACCTCTAGGAGTCTGTTGGAATCAACAAACTCATCTCTTCATAATAGACAGCTTTTAAAACCAATAGTCACCTTCTTTTGAATTTAAAAATAAAAAATAAAAATATTAAAACGTTTTTCTGAAATTAAAAGGGTAAAACATTTTTAATTAATCAAAAAATAGGTGGCTAAAATATTAATTCGGGCTACTTAATTGGCTCAAAGCCCAATTGCCCCAAGTGCCCAAAACCCAATTGCCCCAAGTGCCCAATCTTGACTATTAATAATATAGTCAAATTCCAATTTTCCTCCAAAACACCCTCAAAATATTCAAACTATATAAGACAAAGAAATGCTTTTAAACACCTCTTCCTTTCTTTCTTTTTCCAATGAGGGACAAAACTACCTCTTCTCAAATACTCCCATCAAACACTGACTAATCTAACACTTCATACATGGGATGAATGTAAATTAGAGAGAAACAACAATAACAACAACAACCCAGTAAAATCCTATAAGTGGTGTCTGGGGAAGGTAGGTTGTAGGCAAACCTTAGCCCTACTCCGGAGGGGTAGAGAAGCTGTTTTCAAAAGACCCTCGCTCAAGAAGAAGAAAATGAACAATAGATAATAGATTAGTGACAGTAAGAGAAGCCAGAAAAATAATATCAGCTCGTAAGAAACAGAAAATAGATTATAGATGTAAAAGTGAATCAGAGAGATCTTTTTTTTTTTTTTTTTTTTTGCAAATTTCATTCATTTTATCCTCCATTTTTTTTTTCTTGGACCAAATTGTCAATTTAAGACAAGTTTTGTGGCTCTCCATGTCTTTCATATTTAACTGTACCACTTCACAACTTATCTCGTCTACGTAGGAGGTTTGTGTGGAGCATTTGAAAGCTCCAATGGCATCTTCTTCATATTCAAGCCTCTCATGGTGTTCTGCTCCAATACCCAAACCATCCTCCACAATTCCCTTACCATCATCTCTTTTTCCCTCAAATGCTCGTGGGTTTACTGGAATTTCACCCCAAAAATCCATTTCCAGCTCAAGAGCCCAAGCCAAGTTTGACAAATTTCAAGGCCAAGATAATCTTGAACAAGACTCCACAGAGCCAGCTCTTTTAGACCCACAATTGCAAACAATTGAAGAAGAAGAAGAAGAAGAAGATGACGAGTGGGTTTGAAGCTTTCTTATCTATACTAGTAATCATTAATTCATGTTAATCAAAAGAATATTGTAACTCATACATATGGTGCTGCTGTCTATTAGATATTTTCAAGAGCAGGTATAGAAATGACTGTTAATGGCATGCTATTCTTCCTTTTGCTTTTTCATCCTTTTCAGTTGCCTGCCTTCTGATTTGGAGGGTGCCGTTCAGCAGTCGGGCCAAGCAACTGCCACTTTTGTATCTTCAGGAGGAATGAGAGCCATAGTATGTCTTAGCAAGTCTACATTTTACACTAATGCAGTTTAATTGATTGTCAATTATTTCTGTCGCTAACAATTAGATGATGAATTTCGAATTTATTTGATGCCCCCTCTTAATCTGATAACATTTCAGTTATATGTTATGCCATTCTTCAATTTGACATTCTGCCTTTCACCTTTTGTTGTGCTCTCAATTCCTCCAAATTTAGTGAACTATCAGAATCCTGCTGTCTTTCTAAGCACGGCAACATAAAATGATGAGTACATTATATTCAGAGGTGAGGGATTAACATCCATTTGGTTGAAGCGGGCAGAGAAGACACATTTTTTCTGATCCTTCTGCTGTATAATGGAAAAGTTATACATAATGCTCTATGGACTTCTAGCACTATTTCTTGTTTGCCCATTAATTGTACTGGTTTATGCATGATGGGTTAACCTTGAGTCCTAAACTCAGGGGCGGATGCACCATAGAACTACCGGGTTCAACTGAACCCTGTACTTTCGATGCGGAGCATAAATTTATGCGAAAAAATCACAAAAATTGCAATAAATAGTAGATATGAACCCATAATTTTAAATGTTGAACCCATAGAACTAAAATTCTAGATTCGCCTCTGCCTAAACTAACCAGTGGAAGTCCATTTCTTGCTCAGGTTGAGCTCTTAATACCACAGCTTCAGTTTCTTGACGATGAGGGTGCACAAGCTGAATTATGGGAACTATCAAGGGTATTTTTGGAAACACTTATTGAGGAGACAGGATGCCAGGTTAGCTTCAAAGTTGCCATAACACTGGTATCAGGATTTTGTGACATACTCCCTTTGTCCCCTTTTATATATGAAGGTATTTGACAGGACAGGGAGATTGGCATACATATTACGTAATTCGTAATACGTAAGAAAATATTAAAGTAATGGCAGAAAAGTTAGTTTCATAGTGAAAGTTGAAATTTTATTAATTTAATGGAATTAAAATATTGAAAACACTGTCGACATTTTGGGAAATCCCAAAAATGGAAAACTGTCATTCAAATGGGGAAGAGGAGTAATATAGATCTGAAACCATAAACTTTATGACAAAAGTTGGAAAGAGTTCTATCTGCACAGGGGTGAAGAAATAGTTGAGATTTCTGATGTTTTAAAGGAATCCCTTTTATTACTCAATGTTTGTGTATGCTCATCCTGTTTGCAGTATTCAGTAACATTCATAATGCCAGCTGAACATAACTCAGATTGCTTCTAGGTTCAGGCCCCGTTTTTATATTTTCTTTCTTGCCCCCTACTGTATGCAAAGATAGACTTAGCTCTTTGTCATCCATGTCCAATTACTAAGATCTAAAACTTTCACTGCTAGAGAGTTAAAGCCATTTTTCCAGATGCTGGAGCTGCCGCACTTCTGAAATATCAGTGGAAAGATGCTACATTTGGATTCTCCAGGTATACTTTGTTAGATGAGTATTCTCTGTTAATGATCTGATCACTAGTGCTTCCTAAATTATAAGAGTTCCTGAAATGCTTTCTCTGTCAGTGGAATACCTGAATACAGTTCCTTTTAACTAGGAGATCATAATATGATATGAATAGTAGATTGTCTAACATTTTGTTACTGTTCTTCGTGTACTTACTGGTCCAGTCTAGGTGATCGGAAGCCAGTCACTAGGGAAGACGAAATTGTTGTCATGGTAGTTCCTGATTATCAGATGCTGGGATATGTAGAAAAAATTGCATCCGATCTCTCAGATGACCCGGTACGCTTATGATTTCAGCTTTATATTTGTGTCTCTTATTTATTCAACAACTGCTATCTCTTCTTCTCTATCTGTCTCTTTCCATAAACAGTTAAAGTGACAACTTAGCCTCAAAGTACTTGATCTAAAAGTCATCAGTAACTGCTTATCTAAAAGTCATTATAGTACATTACTAGCTTTATTCTTTACATTACTTTTTGAAACTAGTGATAACTGCTTGTGTAAATCGTGGCCGTAAAATGAGGCGGTATTCTTTATCACTAATTTATACGTTCTCCTTGATCTTCTTCCTCGTTACAAAAATAGATCCTACAAATATCTGGTTTTAATAATAGGAGCTACGACTGCACAAGTTCTCAAAAATGTGAGGATTGGAACTTTATATAAGCTTTTGCTCTTCATGCTTTTCAAAAAAAACCTATTCCCACTATAGACAGTAGTAGCATCTAGTCAAGAGGAATACAAGTCGCAGGCTATTTGATTGCATGCTAGCATCTGTTTTTCTTGATTCTCACATGCTTAAATTGAACCTCTGTTCCTTTTCAAAAGAAAATTGAACCTCTGTTATTCTTCAACCTTATTTTCTGTTTTTTGTTAATGGTCTGTGGTTATTTTGTTAGCCTAGGCCTCTTATCATGTGGAACCCTCGTCTGATTAGTGAGGATGTCGGAGTGGGGATCAATGTACGTAGGCTGCGGCGCAATTTTTTAAGGTAATTTTGGTTTCTGATAGGGAAGTTTTTCTTCAGTTCTGAAAGTCAGTTAGGTATTGTGTGTTACAGCTCAGTCGTCCTATAAGATTTACTTATATCATTTAGCACAAATAGGGCTCTTTATGATTTGGCTTTACTATTATATTAGCTGATCTCTAGTGTGTTGACCAAATGTTTCTATCATATGTAGTTTTAAACTCCCATGGATGAGCAAGCAATTGTTATGCCCCTCCTCCTTCATTATCCTTGGGTTGAATATGAACTACTAATGCAAATAATGTGGTTCCTCACGATAACCACTGACAACAAGTTAATGATTGTACAACCACCATTCGTCTTCATGCCATTGAGCAACTTCTTAGTTTCTAATAAAAATTGCTTCCCATATGATTTGTCGTTGATTAGCAGTTCTCTTCTTCAAAAGGAACTCTTTGTTTTATAGTCAACCTTACACCATCTTTGCTTGGGGATGTATTTTCCATCTTTTCTTGTCAATGTAAACTTGCCAAACTCTATATGATTTTACCATATTCTGACAGCAACAATGTATATTTTTCACTGCAGCACCTTCACCGTTGCTTACTCGATGAGACCTCTAGCATCTGGTGCTGTATTTAGATGTTATCCCGGGTAAGGATTCACCTACTTAAATCACAACACTACATGGCTTAAAGGACTGGTTCTCTAGTTACATGCTTATTTACTTATTTTCTGGTTTACTCTAGATTGTGGAAAGTGTTTTATGATGATAAGGACCGACCAAACAGATATCTTCTTGCCAAGGAACAGATCAGCCGTCCAACTACAGAAGATCTGGAGGTCTGTTGCTCCTCTACTTCTATATATTTAAGTTAGGCTGTAATGAAGTAGTATTAGTTAGGGCTTGTTACACAAATAGCCGGGCAGATTCAATGTTTACTTTTTGTAGCCGGTATACATAGTTTTATATATATATATATATATATATATATATATATATATATATATATATATATATATATATATAGTGGTTATACATTCTCTAGAAGTCTATATAGTTCTGTGAGAAATATGCAACTGGTAAGTCTTTCGTTGTTGGCTCCTGTAGCATTGTAATCCTGACCTTTTGTAATTTAACTTGTTCATAAGTTTCCCACAGAAAAACTATGATCTCTCTCTCTCTCTCTCTCTCTCTCTCTCTCTCTCTCTCTCTCTGATACTTCGTGCTGATCTTTCTCAGATAATATTTGGAGGTGTGGATGAGAAGGAAGAGAACGGTCGCTCACTGTTAGATCAAGCAGCTGGAATCTTCTCTTCTATAAACCGCTTCATGAAAGTCATTTCAAGATAGACCATGCCATCACCTTTTAACAGAGAGGCATAATGCTGAGCATTCGACTAAATCAATGTACAGTCAACAACAGGAGCCTTTCGCAGTGCACTCCCTCTTATCTATGAACACACTTGGATGTCTTCTACAATGGATTACCAGAGTACAGATTAAATGAGTGCATTCAGTTTTCATGATCAGAGTAATCATGGTGAATTTGAAGGATCTCTTTTGCTATACATGCATGTAAACTTCATAGGACCCCTGATATAATACTATAAAGACTGATCCAGGATGAAGCAAAATGTTTGTTAACCGAATCATGCCTATCACCGACTTTTTTTTGTTTAAAGAAGAAAGTGACTCTTTCAAAATAGCAGGTAAACAGTTCACTTTTCATAAATCAGACAATTTGATTTGATGCTTTTATCAAATTAATTTGACCAAGTCCAAAAGGAACATATTAGTGCCAAGAGTCCATAATAGTATTGCGGGTCATGATATTACTGTCCAGTTGAGTCTTCCATATTCCTGAGACAAT
This sequence comes from Nicotiana attenuata, assembly GCF_001879085.1. Lineage (NCBI taxonomy): Eukaryota > Viridiplantae > Streptophyta > Magnoliopsida > Solanales > Solanaceae > Nicotiana > Nicotiana attenuata. Next base: position 363,662 of record NW_017670738.1, read on the forward strand.
GTGAGAAGAATCAAACAAATTAAAATTGAAAGTTTGTTTTCTTCTAGAGGTTAGTACAACCACCCAGTACAGGGAAAATTACAAGAAGAGATACAAACTTTATCAGTTAGAATTGAATGTTACTATTTCACATAATATTGAGTATGACGATAAGCATGTAACGAAGTGAATTTTTCTAATACAATCAGTAATGTTCCATCAATCTCAAATCGTACAATGTTCAAGCAAGTCAGTTGGTGCGTATCTCAGATGCTGCAGCGTGCAGTGCAGTACAAGATCTTTGTAACATAGCATAAGGTTGGCTGGTTTGTGACTCTAATAACATTTCCCCTATGGTCCATGTGGTCTCCTTGGAGGATTTTCAAGATTTAGAACCAGTCTACATGTTTGGTTGAAGCCTTAGGTTGCTTCTTGAGTATTGTGCCCTCATTTACTTCCAGTCTGGGAAGTGGATCAGCATCTAATCCTTGGAAAAGGTAATGCTCATATTGAAAGAAAGTAATGTCTTCTTTCCTCGTGAGACAAATAAAAAGAAGCACCTAATGATGTGTGTCAAGGTTTTTGGCATTTTCAGCCAAAAGTAAGTATTTCCCCTATTTACCTTGAACTGAATTTTAATAGTGAACGGAGGAACTGATACATCTGGTAGGATACCTCTAAGAGAAGGGGCATTTTACTTTTGTCTGTAAATACTTTTCTTGCATTCTTGGTGCTATTTATCAATACAATTACCAATTCTCAAAAGGTATTTCCCCTATTCCCCATTTCATAATATAATTTAAAACATATTCATGGTCGCAATTCGCAACAATCAATCATGTTACATATATTACATTGCATTGGTCAGCCACCAGTTCACAAATGACTACCACATGCTGCACAAAAGTTCAGAGGTATCTCGCAAATCGACTGAAAATTCCTTCTCATCACTGTCCATGTAATACAGAATTAACCTATTATCTGGTACATACCCTTCATCTCTCATGTGTCTAAACAACTCCGACAATGTGGAATAAATGATCATGGCTCTGGGATGCATTTGATCCGCAACGACGAAACTATGGACTTCCTTCTCAATCTCTATCCAGCTTGTCCCTGTCTCCTTTGCCACTCCCATTTCCTTCATTTTCTTTATGGTTCTAGCTCTATCTTTCCATCGCCCCCTGGAAGAATATATGTTTGCCAGTAGAACATATGGCACAGGATTATCAGGTGAAACCAAGACCCATTGATCAGCTGCATATTTTCCCATCTCAGCATCACCATGAATACTACAGGCACCAAGTAATGCCTGCCAAATAAGTATGTCTGGCTTAACTGTTAGCCCCTCAATGAAACTCTTGGCTTCACTTAGGAGTCCAGCTCGACCAAGCAAGTCAACTACAGCAGCATAATGCTCCATTCTTGGAGTCATCCCATAGATGCTCTGCATAGATTCAAAGAATTCCATACCCTTATTTACTAGCCCTACATGACTACAAGCATGAAGCAGAGAGATGAATGTAACATCAGTTGGATCTACACCATCTGACCTCATCTCTTCGTATAACTGGAGTGCCCTATAGCCATTCCCATGACGAGCATAGGCTGCAATTATGGAATTCCAAGAGACTGAATTTCTTCGAGCTATACTATTAAAGATTTCAACAGATTCCTCCAGTTGACCGCACTTAGAATACATGTTAATAAGCCCATTACTTACAAACGAATTTGAAATGAAACCTTTCTTGATGATTAATGAGTGCACTTGCCTACCAAGACCCAAAGAAGTATCGCTACCAAAGACACCAAGAACGGCTGACACTACATCAGGGTCAATGTCAACCCCTGATTTTACCATTTTCACAAAAATCTGCAAAGCCTCTTCTTCGTATCCATTTTGGGCAAACCCCACAAGCATAACTGTCATAGCAATTGTGTCAAGAACCTCCGCAGACTCAAACATCTGCCAAGCATCTTGTACACTGCCACACTTGGAATACACATCCATCAATGCACTCTCTATACATAAATCTGAATGAAACCCCAACTTCCAAACAATCCCATGAATTTGACGAGCCTCCCCGAGTGCCTTGATGCCAGAACATGCCAATAGTGCACTTAAGTATGTCAAATAATTAGGCACAACGACAGCACCTTGCATCTCCACAAACAAATCCAAGCTTTCCTCACAAAACTCATTTTGAGCAAGACCTGAAATCACAGCTGTCCAAGAGATAACATTCCTCACATCCATCTCATCAAAAACCTGCCTGCCCGAATTAGCACATCCGCATCGAAAATAAGAAGTAACCAATGCGTTACTAACAGATATTTCCCTCTCCATGCCGCTCAAAACAACCAACCCATGTATCATCTTGTTAAGACTAAGGAAACCACGCCCATCACAAGCTGATAAAATCGTAGTCAAACTGGCATGATCAAACTTAAAACAACCAGAACCCATCATTTCTTTGAAGTACCCAAATCCCATGTTAAAATTCCCATTATTCACAAATCCTGAAATAATTGAGTTCCATGAAACAGTATCTTTCATGGGCATTTCATCAAACACTTGGGCAGCATCATATGTCCTACCACATCTGGCATACATTGTCAGAAGAGAGTTCCATACTACAAGCGCATTCTGGGTATTAAACTGATATCCTAAATAAACAAATTGTGGGTCTTTGAGAACGAAGGCATGGATGGACGAACCAAGACGAACATTGCGTTCTCTTCCACAAGTTGAAAGGAGGAGGCTTATTCCTCGTGAGCAGGTTAGGCTCATTTTTTAGCATAGTTTAATTTTAACACATCTAAACGGCAAATTTGATACGTTATGATCATGAAAATTGGGATAAGCTATTTTTTATGCATGATATTAAATTAATTCGCTAGTATCTAATATTAATCAGGGATTTCAGCAGAGGAAACGCTTTGCATTTATAAGTTTCTAAATTGTATGAGTAGTTATTAGTTTCATAAACTTTAAAGCAACATATTCCAAAATTTAACGTCTGAATTTTTGACACGAACCCCTTAAAATTATGAAACATGGAAATATCTAAAAGATGAATAAAAAGAAGCAATTCCTTATTGGTTCTGAGAAGTAGATGTATAAAATATTGAAGGTAAATGTATTTATCACTTAAACAATTCCATTGGAATATTAGATTAAAAGAAAGATTTATTGTTGCACCTTGGCAAGAAATTTAGAGCTTAGAACTTAAAATTTATTGGCAGTTCAATTTGGGTAACATGTCATTAATTAGCCATCTAGACAACCATTTGTATGCTTGTTGTGTCAAATGAATTCCATCCCAACCGATGTAGGTACTAGGGTCAGCACAGATTGGCACTCCTGGAGATCCACATAATTTACGTATGTCAAAATTATAGTCTCCTCCTCCTATTCCACAACAAGCTTTCTGCAGAGAGTTTTTGTCAAATCCTGAAAAATTATATTTCAATCATCAAGAAAGTTGGTAAATGCATATACATTTCAATATATATATATATATATACATACATGTGTAGTTTGAAATTTTGTCATAATATACTTTTTGATAAATAAGTGCATTTTAACAATTGACTGCAGAGAAAGAAATTGAAATAGGTGGGAAATGAATTAATTTACAAAAAGAAGAACCAATTTTTTGAGCCCTTACCAAGAGTGACAGCATTGCGTAGAACCCAGAGATAGGCATTGTAGTAGTCACCATAAATCAGTGTAATTTTTGAATACCTTTTCTTCAGCTTTTGAATGGCTTGTTGCAAATGTTGATTGTAGAATACTGCAAAATTATTCAGATCTTTCAAGCAATGGTGCTCATCGTAGGCAGTTGAGTTGTCGGTCCTGAATTTCGTTAGGTAAATTGGTAAACAACCAATTGGAAAATTGCCAGGAACTACAATTCGAGTAGCCCCAAAACCAATCACCCTCTGAAAAGAAGCAACTTATCATTAGAAAACAAATTTCAACCAAATAAAGGTACTCTAATAATCATGAAAGAAAAGAGGTATGTAACAGCAAAATAATTAAACTCACTCTAACACCATGAATGATGGTCTGAACAATTTCTGGCACCATATTTCGCAACTCTTCCATCCTTTTATCTTGCAATAAGCCATGGTTGAAATCATTTCCTCCTACTTCTCCAACTAGGAAAAGAGCCTTCTTTAATTTTGTTGCGACATCTAGCAAGAACAAGAAAAAGATCATTTAAACTCAACAACAATAACAACATATCCAGGAAAATTCCACGGGTAGGAAAAAGATCATTTAAACTTGCTTGCCGTTAATTAATTTATAGGGAGAGACCAAGCAAGTAAACACGCAACACCATTTCCTTGGAAGTTTCTCTTCAGCGAGGCAAAATACAAAATTGGCCGGTCGACCGAAATTAATTGTATTCGCTAACTAAAAAGCGTATTAAATATGTATTATTTTTGTATATAATACACATATAGAAAAGATATTTTGTCGACTATTATTTTTAAGAGTAGCCAAAAAAACAGATTTCTCTTCAGCAAATTAATTACCACCTGTGGATGTTTTAAAATGAGAAGACATCCAAGCAAGCTGCACACTTAATGAGCTATTGGTGGCTGCATTAACAATCTTCTTCTTAGCCATGACTTGAGCTGATAAAGCAGTAGCTCCAGCTACTGCAAAATTCACACCATGTGTAAAATTTGCACTTTTAAGCTTGTACGGATTTAGGAGAGGTAAACCAGATCCCAAAGCTGTCAAAAGCAAAAGAAAACATATATATCACAATCAATCTCATTTCCATTTAAGTTAGTAATTTGTATCTAAATATAGAAACGTGACTATACCAGCCAAACAACAAATTAACCTCTTTTTTTCCTTAATTAATTTAATTCTCTAATTAAATCAGGGACACACAAACAGAGGAAGATAATGAAGTTTTATACATACAATACATACCTATGAAATCAATAATGAGCATGCCATTAGAACAACGTCCACTTGATTTTTTCTGGGAAATATTCATTCCATAAGGAAATCTTCCACATCCAAGACGACGTGCACAAAGATTCTCTCTTATGCAGTTGCCTGTATCAGCAAGTGAATCACCCAACTGATATATTTTATCAAATCCGCATTTCATCAATCGTGGATTTTGAAGCGTTCGTAGTGATTGAGCATTGGTTTTCTGTTGAAGAACATTGAAACTGAATAGGAAAGAAATAACTAGGAGATCAAGCACTACTCTTATTGTCAATGCCATGCCCCGATTTTTTCAAAATGAAATCCGGAACTAACTGAAACTTCAGCGTTATGCAATCTCGATTAACAGTTTATTAGTACCTAAGTGAATAATAATAATAATAATAATAATAATAATAATAATTGGTGTACCTAAATTAAAGATAGATTTCCTTGAATGATACACTATCATTAAAAAGTATTGCGTAATAAACGATCAACAGACTCTTTTAGCTTTCTTCCCTTTTTTCTTACTCCTATAAATAATTAATGACTTCTTTTCTTGAACTACGAAAAGATTTCCTAGACATACAATAATCTATATAATCTCGGCTAGCTCTTTTAATTTATTGATACTGTTGACTTCACATCTCACAACTTTGCACACCATCAAGTCGAGATTCAAGAACGAACACTCATCCTGTTCCTGTTCCCTAACACAGTACTAATTGGAAAATTTTGCATGCAAAGAGTGATTTTTTTTAAACAAAAAAAAAAGTTTTGTGAAATTTTGGTTATAAAAAATGTTAAATGGTTTTGGTAATACCTTGGTAATGTTGAGTAATTTTTTAGTTATAAAAAACAGTTAAATATCTTCGGTGCAATAAAATGAAAGTTGTATGACCATCTATAAAATTAACGTCGAAATAGTCCCTCCAGGTTGAGTTATGTTTTTACTACTTGATATCTATAAGGTAAAATAGATCACGCGGAAAATGTTTAAAAAAAATAAAAACAAAACTGAATTTTGATTTTTAGGCACGTATATAAACTTTGGACATGAAGCCCTTAATTAATAGAGTTAATTTCACTGAAGGTTATCCAACTAATTCTATATTTCACAAAAGTCACTTATCTATTTTTTATCACTTAAAAATCTCTATTTTACCTTTATAACTTAAAAGTTATTCTAGTTCAAAACCTAAAAAAAAAATCCTACCAAAAAACATGACATGGTATTAAATTTAATTAAAAAATATAATAATAATGTCACATGAGCTTAAATAGACCATATCTATGTTAAACCCATTTCTTCAACCCGATTTGACCTATAACTAGGGGTGTTCATAAAAATCCGATAAACCAAACCAAACCGACCAAAAAAAACAATACTTTTTGGTTTGGTTTGGTTTTGGTTTTGAATTTTAAAAATCGATCAAATTTGGTTTGGTTTTGGTTTTAATCAAACAATAACCGAAAAAAAACCGAACCAAACCGACTATAGGAAATAGCTATTTCAAATTTATTATTACACCTATATATAAATTTATATTTTTATACAAAGTTTCAAAAAATTTATGGTGAATGTTAATTGTTTGCACTTTTAGTACAGTTATTTACCTTTATATTCTAGTTTGATTGATAGTTTTCTCTTGTTAAGTGTAAGAATCCATTTCATGTTAAAAAAATATATTTTTAATTGAGTCCTTAAATTATTCATCACTATTTGATTCAATTATCATCAATATATTTTAGTAAATAATAGATTTCTCAAAGGGCAATTGTTTGATAGTGTTACGTTGAAAATGTGATCGCCGGAATATGCGTTTGGTAGTGTATGACCTATATTTAAGAAAAAACCGACAAAAACCGACATAAACCGAATCGAGAAAAAACCGATTTAATTGGTTTGGTTTGGTTCTAATATTTGAAAAACCGACGTACTTGGTTTGGTTTCTTTTTAGGAAAAACCCGATCCAAACCGAACCATGAACACCCCTACCTATAACCAAAAGAGAATCTACGTGGTCTACCCATTAAAAACATCACTTAACTCCATATACTTTTAAAATATTTATTTTACATTCTATACCTATTTTATTAAACTTTATTTACTTTTTAAATCTTTAATATCATTATATGCTATTAAACATATCCCACCTTTTAAGGGATTAGATAGTCTCCCTAGATTCTTTTAGGATATCTTCAATCAGCATTTAATTGGGATAAAATACCGTATCTTTCTCAATATACGGTAAACCATAGTATACCCAATAAAAGGGTAAAAGGCCATATACCCATAGTGTCTCTTCTTTCAAGCTTTTCATCTCATGCACTGTATTCCTTCTTACGGAGTATTTCAAGATTTTTCTCTCAAGCAATTAGCAATCAAAAAGTGGAGGAAAGGATGAAGAGAAAATTGGCTTTCCATAAGCTGAAAAAAAATACTTGGAAAAGGCGACAAAATTTCTTTTCCCATTGAAATTCAATCGGGTGAAGTCAAATTATTGGAAGAAACTCGACATGCAATCCATGAATCGGCTTCCAAAAGGGATGATAGTGTTAGATTTGCGAAAATACGATCTCAAAATTCTAAAGTTCGAGCATCCAAAAAGGATGATGGCATTAATCTTAGTAGGAAAAAACATAAACTGGTAAAAACTACTATTCCGGGTCCGACAAGACGAAAGGTTGGTGACAACAATATGGCGGAAAAAAGCTTTCAGATGGTGATTTGGAGGTATTTTATAAATTTCTCACATTAGTATACCTTTCTCATCCAATTGGAATATTAATAAGTTTAAAATTTTATTTGAATAATAGACTACTGCTACAAATTGATTAGAATACTGTCTAATAGTTTTATTATATTTATTTGCATTATTATATGTCTTTTTTTAAATACTACTATTGTGCAATTCAGTTGATTTGGAATACTTGACCATATAAAGAAATACTGCAATATTCAAACGGAATACCATACTTATGAGAACCATTTAACAGTAACATTTTTATTCTGTAGTATTCTGTGAATAAGACGTCTATTATCGTTTGTTTCAAGGAGAATAGGTGGATGACTGATGAGGACGCTGTGAAGATTTCCATTTTGTATTTTTTGAATACATTTTTATTTTCAATGCTCCCACAGAAATATGTTGACAATGATTACCTTGAAATTGTGAATAGAGGGGAGTTTAACTCTTACCCTTGGGATAAAGTTTTGTTCCAAGCAACCATTAATGGGTTGACAGATAAATTGCGCATGAAGCATCAATCGTACAGACTTGCGGGTTTCCCCTTGCTTTCCAGTGTTGGTTCTACGAATGTTGCCCATATGTTGATGGTTTAATAGTTTCAAGGGTGGAGGACAAATGCCCCAGGATACTAAAATGGAATATAATAGAACAATCTAACTCAAGTCGTTTGAAAAAAAAAATATTCAGTCTGCATTATACACAGGTAATTTTACTGAATTTCAAAACAATCCAACTAAATGAATAAAAGTATTTAATGTAATACTTTATATCATCACTAATATTGTACATGATGATTATTTTGCAGTTAAATTTACACCAACAACATTGGAGAAGGAGATGCTTGATTTGACTGGTTTGTTTGAGAAGGTACATCATAATGAGTTAACACATAGCCTCGACGATAGTGACGACTTTACAACTCCTCCCCCTAAGTCCACCAAAATACAATCCAAAAACAGCATTCACAAACAAACCAATAAGGTTGACAGGGGTGTTGAGATTAAAAGGCTATTCAACGAACAAGCTGAACTAAAGAAAGAAGTTAGGGTTGGACTAGCGAAAATAAAGAAACAAGTTAAGCTCGGACAAGATGAATCAAAGAAGGAGTTAACATCGTTGAAGGACTATCTCGTTTCTACGTTCATTGATGTATTTAAAGCAATTGAATCATTGAGGATGAACAAAGAGGTCAACACACCCATACAAGTCATATATTTTTATTTTATATTAATTTTTTTTATTTACTAATCTGTTCTATTTGTAGATTTCAAATATTTATGCAAATACTATTTGTTGTCTAATTTTCAGCATAATATTATGGAGAACGCTAATAATAACGATGGTGGAACTGCATTCGACTTGATGACTGACCACCAAATTAGAGTCGATGGAATGCAATTGTCCGACAAAAAGTGTGATGGTATGTTTGGTTTGAATATCAGTATTTCATATTGAAATATTATCATTTATATTTGTGTTAACTACCGTATTCTAAATTGAATTTTTGTTAAGAAAGAATGGAATTAGAATACTGTATTTCAAATTAGAACATTATTTATTTAATTAGCGTTAAGTTGTATATTCCAAATAAGAATATTGTGATATGTTGGTTTTCAATATTACCATCTAAATTAGAATATTGTGAGTTTTATTTAGAGATGAATATCGTATTCTTATACATTACAATATAATTGATTACTGGTAGTATTGAGTGAATACTTTTTGAAATTATTAGAATATTGCAGTTTTAATTTTGAATATTATAGAATCAATTTGTGAATTCGTGGGTATGCTATTATTCTATCATTTGCATAGAGAAAGGAGGTGAATCTATTGGGATACCGGAAAACCTATATGATGGGGATGTCAATGATGTTTTCTGGTCAACACAGTAATGGTATTACAACTGTCGAATTTATCAATGTTGGTATTGCAGGTATTTCTCATGAATAGTATTTTTTTTACAAATGTTTACAGTCATAATATGTTATTTGTCTTATTGGAATATATTGAGTACTGTGTAGATTCTATATTTGGAGAGGTTGAGGCTACTGAGAAAACTGCAGAATTAGAATTTGTTGAGCAACAACAATTGGTAGATGTCCCTAAGACACAAATCGACCCAATTACCAGAGAGGTTGCCAGTAAGATAACTCCAGTTAACTTGATAAGAGCAAGACGTCCTGCAGCTGTGCGTCGATCACCATATCTCACTAACTTTGATTTCGGTGCTAGCAATTGTGAAGCTTCTTTCAAACAACAGATTGTCAAGGGAAAGTATCCATTTGAAGGCTCAATTGAAGAGAAAGTTGATGCGACAATCCTTAGAGAGTTTACCAAATTTGTAAAAAAGGGACTCAACACCAAATTAAAGTAAGCTTACGTATTATTTATAACATTTATTATGCTTTTTATTTGATGTTTATTTTGAATACATGCAAAAAAAAATGTCAGGGAGAAGTATTCTAATAAGAATAAAAAACTAGTTCCTGCTTTTGACTTCGGAGTTATACATATATAAGATAAGCTATGGTTTCACGCACTCAAGTTTGGTGGTCAACCCCTAGATGGCTGGGTATGTTTTTCTTGGAATATTGTTTATTGGTTTATGTTGTTTTATAGCTCTTCTTTAATACTCTATATATTATACAATTCTTTATAGAATATTCGTGTCGTTACTGATTATTTTTTATATCGACATGTCCAGCATTTAGATGTCATATTTTACTATTTGAGGAAGAAAGGTTAATACGGGGTTAATATTCCTACAAAGTTCACTACCACTGACCGTTTCTTCGATGTTAGCATCCAAGGTGTCTATGAAAAGTATGTATCAAGTAACAAAGAAGTATTCTTTAACCCTCTTGTCAATACTATTTATATTACGCATATGTTGCTCAAATTCTTCAATAGTGTATGCTCTTGCAGTCACAAAGAACAAGTTCTTGATATTCTTTTGATTCTTTTTGTACTTTGACTTTATATTGTTCCACAAATAGAATATGCATGCACAATGAGGTACTTCAGGATGCATAGTCAAAGTTTCCTTTGCAATACTCTCGTGCCTATCAGATACTATACACATCCCTTCTCTAACACCATATGCATCCCTGAACCTTTCGAAGAACCACTCCCACGAGGCATCATTCTCCGAATCAACAACTGAATATGCAAGAGGAAATCTTTTGCCTGTTTACATTATGAACCACAATTATCATACCAATGAAGAAGTTAAATTAATTTATCAACAAGTATTATGATACCAAATGAATACAAGAAACAACAGAAAAATTTAGTTGTTATATACTGTTACTGATAATTAATTGCGAAATTTTTGAACATACCATCTGGATACTGCATGCATACTGTGATTAAAACGCCTCGGTGTGCAGATTTCAAAAAGGTGCCATCAACTACAACAATAGGCTTGCAATATTTCCAACCCCTAATTGATGCATACAATGTAACAAAAACGTACAAGAAGCATCCATCTACAAACTTATGGAGCTTTGCTACAGATCCAGGATTTGATGCATCAGCATATAAATGTAGCTTGGGATCTTTTCATATGATCCGCTTGGATTCCCTCGCATTATTTCAAGAGCTTTGTCCTTCGATCTCCAAGCTTTCATATATGTAATGTCCAAACCATAATCTTTTTTCATGTCACGCATGATGTCTGCTGGTGTGTATACTGACTTCAGATTATCATACTTGCTAGTTATCATACTTCCAATGATACCATAGGTAGCATGACGTTGCCTAGATAATTTATCCTCAGTCGAGCAAGTGTGAACACTATTAAACTTCGTCACTTAAAGAGTTCTGTATTGTGCAAGCTTGAGGATTTCAAATACCACGAATAACTTTTGCTCACAGATTCAAGGCAAAACCTAATTTAAGCATAATAATAAGGTATTCCATAAGTATAAAAAACCCTACAAGTGGAAAATCCATTTTTATTCTATACATATAATGTGGTATACGACTTAGAAGATGCAAATAAAGATAACTCAGTAATATAAACTACAATTGTATTTACTCTGTCTGTTGTAATATTCAACAAATAGCGAATACTATTCTTTTATAATATTCACTTTATGATTTTGATGTATTCATAAATAAAAATATTCCGTTACATATGGGTGTATTCAGAATATATGATACAAAATGTACAACACTCTTTGTGTCTAAATGTCACGACCCAAATTTTCCACCCTCGGGAGTCGTGATGACGCCTACTAATCGCCAACCAACTGAATTATTTACCTTGTTTACATTTTTAAATCCGTTAACAATTAAGAACCAACAGCTAATGATCAATAAAATTTAATATGTAGAAGACTGAATTGCAAGTTTTAATAATGCTACCAATATCAATCCATAACAATCTACCCAAGACTGGTGTCACAACTTCACAGACCATCTAAGAATACTACAATTAAAGGTCTGAAAGAAATAATACATTACTGTCTCTTAAAATACGAGAAAGAAACAGGAATAATAGATAGAAGGAGACGCCAAGGCCTGCGGACGCCTGCAGGACTACCTCGGGTCGCCTGATGAACGCGAAACAACAATCTCACTGCGGTGCGAAATCTACATCACTGGGATCTGCACAAAAGAGTGCAGAGTGTAGTATCGGCACAACCGACCCCATGTGCTGGTAAGTGCCTCAATTGCGACATCAGAGACCAGTTAATCAACACTTAGACGCATTTTCAGCCATTTTTCATACCTCCTCAAAACATAAACTCTCTTGGGCGATTTTCCAAAGAAAATTTCTTCTTCAAATCGGTTGTAAGTTGTTTCCAACTTGTTTCTTCAATCTTTAACATCTTTTCACATGATTTCAACTCAAAATCAAAGGTTTTCATGGGGGAAATTGGGTGTTTTGGGTAGAACCTAGGTTTTTCAAATTTTGGAGATTTGGACCTCGATTTGAGGTCCGATTGTATATTTGAGTTTGTGGGTAAATGGATAATCGGGTTTTGGTTCGAACCTCGGGTTTTGACCATGTGGGCCTGGGGTCGATTTTTGACTTTTTAGGAAAAAATTTAGAAAACTTATTTCCATGCATTAGAATTGATTCATTTAGCATTTATTGATATAATTAAGTAACTTGTGGCTAGATACGAGCAAATTGGCGGTGGAAACAAGAGGTAAAGCGATAGTTGAGGCTTGAATTGTGTTCGAGGAATCGAGGCAAGTGTTTGGTCTAGCCTTAGCTTGAGGGATTAGGAGTTGTGTCCTATTTGCTATGTGATATTTGTTGAGTACGGCATATAGGCATGGTGACGAGTATCTATACGTTAGTGTAAAGCATGCTCGTGAGTCTTGTATTAGTATTAATATGACTTTGTTTGTATTGTTCATGCCTTTTTGTGATGTTTTCTATTGTTGGGCAAAGTTTGTGGAAGTAATGGTGATATTTGAACATTGAGGAGTGTTGGCTCAAGTTGTTAAGTGAATTGTGAAAGAATAATTGGTAATTGAACCTTATAGATCATTCGCTCAAATTGTGAATCGAGTTGTGAAACAAATGTGAAAAAGAGAAGAGGATTATGGTAATGTTCCCTTGCTGGGACGTTGTTGCTTTTACTATTGTTCCCTTGCCGGGATGTTGTTGTTTTAATATTGTTCCCTTGCTGGGATGTTATTGTTTTGTTATTGTTCCATTGCCGGGATTTTATTGTGATTCATTTATTCCCTTGCCCTTATTGTTTGTGATTGTTGTTTGGGTAAGGACGAGTGTAAAGCACGAAGGGTGATGCCGTGCATTGTTTTGGTGAGAGAGTGTTAAAGCACGAAGGGTGATACCATGTATAATTTTGTGAGGAAGAGTGTAAAGCACGAAGGGTGATGCTGTGCCGCACGATGTACCATTCCGTGCTGATTATATTGATTTTACGGTGAGGATGAGAGTAAAAGCACGAAGGGTGATGCTGTGCAGTTTCTATTGATTCTTATGGTGAGGACGAGAGTAAAAGCAAGAAGTGTGATGTCGTGCACTTGTTTGATTTTTGATTCTTGTTGATAATTTAATTGTGGTGTTCCTGATATTTACCTGCCGTCCTCCTGTTATCATTTGATGTTTTCCCCGCAGCATGTTCTCCCCCTCCCATCCTTGCCTGTACATTTCTGCTTTTATTTTCCCGCCGTATATAATTTAACTGCACAGGTTTATTTGGTAGTCTGGTCCTAGCCTCGTCACTACTTCGCCGAGGTTAGGCTAGGCACTTATCAGCACATGGGGTCGGTTGTGCTGATACTACACTCTGTACTCTTTTGTGCAGATCCCAGTGCTGTAGATTTCGGACCGCAGTGAGATTGCTTTCGCGTTCATCAGGCGACCCGAGGTAGTCGTGCAGGCGTCCGCAGGCCTTGGCATCTCCTTCTTTCTATTATTCCTGTTTCTTCCTCGTATTTTCAAAGACAGCGTTGTATTATTTCTTTCAGACCTTTAATTGTAGTATTTTTAGACAGTTTGTGAAGTTGTGACACCAGTCTTGGGTAGATTGTTATGGATTGATATTGGTAGCATTATTAAAACTTGCAATTCAGTTTTTCGCTTATTAAATTTTGTTGATCATTAGCTGTTGGTTCTTAATTGTTAACGGATTTAAAAATGTAAACAAGGTAAATAATTCAGTTAGTTGGCTTGCCTAGCTTTCATTAGTAGGCGCCATCACGACTCCCGAGGGTGGGGAATCCGGGTCGTGATAAGTTGGTATCAGAGCTCTAGGTTACATAGGTCTCACAATTCATAGACAAGCTTAGTAGAGTCTGAGGGATCGGTACAGAGATGTCTGTATTTATCCCTAGAGGCTACAGAGTTAGGAAAAACTTCACTTCCAGTCGTGCGGTTTGGTTTCTCAATGCTAATTAAATTTCTACTCTATTCTTTCGCAGATGCCGAGAACACGTGCTTCCTCATCTGCTGATCAGCAGCCCGAGCCCCCAGCAGCAGCTCCCACGAGGGGCAGAGGGCGAGGCTGAGGCCGTGCTAGAGGCTGAGATAGGGGTAGAGCTCAGCCCAGAGCAGCAGCGCCACTGGTGGAGCCTCAGGTCGAGTTTGACGAGGAGGTTCCAGCCCAGGCAGTTCCGGTGGGCCTAGCTCAGGTCCCAGAGGGGTTCATTGCTACCCTAGTACTTCAGGATGCTCTGGTCCGTCTAGTGGGCCTCATGGAGAGTGTCACCCGGGCAGGCTTGCTTCCTGTAGCACCGTCCGTCTCTCAGGATGGAGGAGGAGCCAAGACTCCTGCTACTCGCACTCCGGAGCAGGTGGCTCCCTAGTTTCAGACTCCAACTGCTCAGCCAGTTGGAGCAGTTCAGTCGGGTGTGGTAGCCCAGATCGGTGATGGAGCAGCTATGACTGCCGATGCCTTGTGAAGATTGGATAGGTTCACCAAGCTCATCACTACCACTTTCAGCGGTGCATCTTCTGAGGATCCCCAGGATTACTTAGACAGCTGTCACGAGGTNTTCATATTATCATTTTACATTATTAGATCTACAACAACAACTTCATTTTTCATCTCTAGGTCTATTATATTTGATGACGATTTACCCTTCCCTACTTTTGATTGTTTTTAAGCTTGCAAAGTATATCGATAACTTTTGAGCCAAACAAGGGTCATAATAATGGAAAACAGGTATGAACAACGGAAGCAAATAGTCGGGATCAATTGCATGTAATATAGACAACACATAATCACAGATTATAATCAAATATAAAATCGATACTTATCTCTTGAAGTGTGACCGCGATCGCGATTGGAATCTCCAAACAAGAGCAAAGTCGTCCACGAGATCATACTCCAGTTCCACAGTTTTCTGCTGTGTGACCCAAATAAAACCACTTTATATAGCCACAAGTTTTAGGGTTTAAAACATTTTCCTAAACCTGTTGGGTCTTCCTTTTCCGCCAAGAAATAGAAGTTTTATTTAATTCCTAATTATTCGGGCACAGCAGGGACCACAGTATTTAATTAACGAGGCTTTCTATTATGGACTTAGTTCAAAATATCTGAATTAATACTATCATAATAAATTATGAATTATTCTACTAAAAATTCGTAATTGCACTCCCCAGTTCAATTTCGAAATTCTTCTATTAAATCTTAGTGTGCCGCTGCTCCAGAGTTTTCGAGGTGGTCATTCAGGTCGTCAAGGTCAGCAGTCTCAGCAGTCGAGGACTTGTTATACTTGTGGTGATATGGGTCACATTGCTAGGTCTTGTCCTCGAGCATCGAGCAGCTCTCAGCATCCGGGTTCCCCTGCCATGGTTCAGGCACCGAGTGTTCCACAGCCCGCCCAGCCAGCTAGAGGTGGAGGTAGAGGTGCTAGAGGTGGAGGTAGAGGTGTTAGAGGTAGAGCTCAGGCCACTAGAGGTGGAGGCCAGCCAGCAGCAGGCCATCCCAGAGATGTAGTCCAGAATGGTGGGGCCTAGCCCCGATGTTATGCTCTTCCAGCCAGGCCTAAGGCTGAAGCTTCCGATGCAGTTATCACAGGTACGATTTTGTTTCGTAGTAGGGATGCTTCAGTGCTATTTGATCCAGGGTCTACATACTCTTATGTGTCATCTTATTTTGCATCGTATCTGGTCATGCCTAGTGATTCTTTGATTACTCCTATTTATGTGTCTACACCGATGGGTGACTATTTGATCCAGGGTCTACATACTCTTATGTGTCATCTTATTTTGCGTCGTATCTGGTCATGCCTAGTGATTCTTTGATTACTCCTATTTATGTGTCTACACCGATGGGTGACTCTATTATGGTAAATCGTGTTCATCGTTCTTGCATAGTTGTGATTGGGGGTCTTGAGACCCGAGTAGACTTGTTACTGCTGGACATGCTTGATTTTGATGTCATATTGGGGATGGACTAGTTATCACCTTACCATGCTATCTTGGCTTGTCATGCCAAGACTGTAGCCTTAGCCTTACCGGGTCTACCTCGTTTAGAGTGGAGAGGGACTCCTGGTCATTCTACCCGTAGTGTTATCTCATATATGAAGGCTTGGCGTATGGTCGAGAAAGGGTGTTTGGCTTATTTAGCATATGTTCGTGATTCTAGTGCTGAGGTCCCTCCTATTGATTCTGTGCCTGTAGTTCGTGAGTTCCCTAAGGTATTTCCTTCAGACCTGCCGAGCATGCCACCTGACAGGGATATTGACTTTTGCATTGATTTGGCTCCGGGCACTCAGCCCATTTCTATTCCGCCGTATCGTATGGCCCCGCCTGAGTTGAAAGAGTTGAAGGAGCAGTTGCAAGACTTGCTTGATAAGGGCTTCATTAGGCCCAATGTCTCGCCTTGGGTTGCGCCAGTGTTGTTTGTCAAGAAGAAGGACGGTCGATGAGAATGTTTATAGATTACCGGCAATTGAACAAGGTCATAATCAAGAATAAGTATCCATTTTCGAGGATTGATGATTTGTTCGACCAGCTTCAGGGTGCCCAAGTGTTTTCTAATATCGACTTGAGATCGGGCTACCATCAGTTGAGGATTAGGGCATCCGATGTCCCTAAGACAGCTTTCCACACTCGGAACGGGCATTATGAGTTCTTGGTGATGTCATTCGGGTTGACAAATGCCCCAGCAACTTTCATGGATTTGATGAACCGAGTGTTTAGGCCTTACTTGGATTCGTTCGTGATAGTCTTCATTGATGATATTTTGATTTATTACCACAGCTAGGGGTGTGCATTCGAATCGGTTTATCGATAAATCGAATCGATTATTTGTTATCGAAATCGAAATCGAAAAATCGAAACCTTATTGAAACGATAACGATAAGCATATGTAAAAATCTATAATCGATAAGTAATTATCGATAAGGGTCAAAATCGAATCGATAAATCGAATGCACACCCCTAGACTGTACACACTTGCTAAATGAGTAATTACCTATTTGTGTACATTAATATAACATACAGAATGTATATATTCCGCAACTATTTTGAAAGCGGCTATACAATATTATTTTCCCTAATTTATACCCTTTCCTTTACCCTAAGTCCCTTACCCTATTGTTTTCTCTACCACATTTAAGGAATGATCATATTTAAAGATCAAGGGAATGAAGTTCAAATTAATGGAAAACAGAATTAGCCGTGATGATGTGTTTTGTTTTGTTTTGTTTTTTTATACCGTTGGAGTGTTGGTGGCATACATTTGATCCCTTACTTTAGTTTTGTTGCATGTGCATGTTGACACAATTTTTATATTATAAATGGTGTTTGTCTTATTTTAGCTTCTTTTTGTCCATATTAGTTAGGCGCGTTTATAGCGATATACTTTCCGTGGAATCCCGTAAATTTTCTTATTGGTGTAATCGATAACCGAATCGGTAAGCCCCCAAAATCGATAAATCGAAATCGAAAAAACCGAAACCTTATTGAAACGATAACGATAAGCATATGTACAAATCGATAATCGATAAGTAGTTATCGATAAGGGTCAAAATCGAATCGATAAATCGAATGCACACCCCTAACCACAGCCGGGAGGAGCATGAGCAACATCTGAGAGTGGTTCTTCAGACTTTGAGAGATAGTCAGTTGTATGCTAAGTTTTCAAAGTGTGAGTTTTGGTTGAGTTCAGTTGCATTCTTGGGTCATGTGGTATCAGTAGAGGGTATCAAGGTAGATCCGAAGAAGATAGAGGCAGTCAAGAACTGGCCTCGACCCATATCAGCTACAGAGATCCGGAGTGTCTTGGGTTTGGCAGGCTATTATCGTCGGTTTGTGGAGGGGTTTTCATCTATCGCAGCTCCGATGACCAGGTTGACCCAGAACGGTACCCAGTTCAGGTGGTCGGACGAGTGTGAGGCGAGCTTTCAGAAGCTCAAGACAGCTTTGATTACGGCGCCAGTGTTGGTTTTGCCCACAGGTACAGGGCCATATACAGTTTATTATGATGCATCTCGTATTGGGCTTGGTGCGGTATTGATGCAGGGTGGCAAGGTCATTGCTTATGTTTCGCGTCTGTTGAAGATTCACGAGAAGAACTATCCAGTCCATGATTTGGAGTTGGCAGCCATTATTCACGCGCTGAAGATTTGGAGGCATTACCCGTATGGCGTAGCATGTGAGGTGTTCACGGATCACAAGAGTTTGGAATACTTGCTCAAGCAGAAAGAGCTAAATTTGAGGCGGAGGAGGTGGTTGGAGCTGTTAAAGGACTATGATATCACCATCTTATATCATCCGGGAAAGGCCAATATGGTGGCCGATGCTTTGAGTAGGAAGTCAGCCAGCATGGCAATCTTGCATATATTCCGGTAGGTGAGAGATCTCTTGCTTTGGATGTTCAGGCTTTGGCCAATCAGTTAGTGAGGTTGGACGTTTCTGAGCCCAGCCGTGTATTAGCTTGCACAGTTGCTCGCTCTTCTTAATTGGAGCGTATCCGAGATCGGCAGTATGATGATCCTCATTTGTGTGTCCTTAGAGACACGGTGTAGCACGGAGGTGCCAAGGAGGTTACATTAGGAGATGATGGAGTTCTGAGGCTGCAGGGTCGAGTTTGTGTGCCTAATGTGGATGGACTCCGGGAGTTGATTTTAGAGGAGGCCCATAGTTCCCGGTACTCTATTCATCCGGGCGCCTCCAAGATGTACCAAGATTTGCGGCGACATTATTGGTGGAGGAGAATGAAGAAGGACATTGTTGCATATATGGCTCGGTGCCTGAATTGTCAGCAGGTTAAGTACGAGCATCAGAGACCCGGTGGTCTGTTCCAGAAGATCGAGATTCCTGGGTGGAAGTTGGAGCGTATCACTATGGACTTCGTTGTCGGACTCCCATGGACTCAGAGGAAGTTCGATGCAGTGTGGGTTATTGTTGATTGGCTGACCAAGTCAGCACATTTCATTCCTGTGGCAGTCTCCTATTCTTCCGAGAAGTTAGCTGAGATCTATATCCGGGAGGTTGTCCGTCTTCATGGCGTGCCCGTGTCTATCATTTCGGACCGAGGTACGCAGTTTACCTCACATTTTTGGAGAGCAGTTCAGCGGGAGTTGGGCACACGGGTTGACTTGAGCACAACGTTTCATCCTCAGACGGACAGACAGTCTGAACGGACTATTCAGATTTTGGAGGATATGCTCCGAGCTTGTGTTATTGACTTTAAAGGCTCATGGGATCAGTTTTTGCCTTTGGCGGAGTTCGCCTACAATAACAGCTACCAGCCGAATATCCAGATGGCTCCTTATGAGGCTTTGTATGGTAGGCGGGGTCGGTCGCCGATTGGATGGTTTGAGCTGGGAGAGGCTCGGTTGTTGGGTATGGATCTAGTGCAGGATGCCTTGGACAAGGTCAGGATCATTCAGGATAGGCCTCGTTCAGCTCGGTCCAGGAAAAAGAGTTATGCCGACCGTAAGGTTCATGATTTGGCATTCATGGTCGGTGAGCGGGTATTGCTACGGGCGTCGCCTATGAAGGGCGTGATGAGATTTGGGAAGAGGGGCAAGCTTAGCCCCAGGTTCATTGGCCCGTTTGAGATTCTTGATCGAGTGGGAGAGGTGGCTTACAGACTTGCGTTGCCGCCGAGTTTATCAGCCGTACATCCAATGTTTCATGTGTCCATGCTTCGGAAGTATCACGGCGATCCTTCCCACGTGTTAGATTACAGCACTGTCCAGTTGGACAAGGACTTGTCATATGAGGAGGAGCCGGTAGCTATTCTAGACCGGCAAGTTCGTGAGTTGAGATTGAAGAGTTTCCCTTATGTCCGCGTTTAGTGGAGAGGTCAGCCTGCTGAGGCATCGACCTGGGAGTCCGAGTCCAATATGCGGAGCCGTTATCCCCATCTTTTCTCCGCCTCAGGTACTTCTTTCTCATTTCCGTTCAAGGACGAACGGTTGTTTTAGAGGTGGAGGATGTGATGACCCAAAAGGTCATCACTTGTTTTAGAAACAAATTCAGTGTTCCGAGGCCTAAAAACACCTCCTTTTTACCTTACCTTGATTTGCATGCGTAGTCCGGACCTATATACGGAAAGCCTTCTATGTGAAAATGTGAGAAATAGAAATTTCTAGAGTTAAAATTTGATTATGGTTGACTTTAGTCAACATTTTGAGCAAATGGACCCGGATCCATGTTCCGACGATCCCGGGAGGTCCGTAGGGAAATATAGAACTTGGGCGTATGCCCGGAAATGGATTTCGAGGTCCCAAGCCCGAGAAATAAATTTTTAAAGATAATTGTTTTTTTGGAAAATATATGAGTTTTTAGAAATAAAATGTGTTTGAAATTTGGTGGTATTGGGCCTGTATTTTGGTTCCGGAGCTCGGTATAGGTCTTATATGTGATTTAAGTTGAGTCTGTGAAATTTGGTAAGAAACAAACTTGATATGACGTGAATCGGACCTTATTTGAGAAAATTGGAAAAATTTGATGTTCCTAAGTGATTTCATGATTTTGATGCTAAATTCATAGATGTTGATGTTATTTTGGTGATTTGAATGCACGAGCAAGTCCGTATGATGTTTTTGGGTTAGTGTGCATGTTTGGTTTGGAGCTCCGAGGGCTCGGGTGAGTTTTGGATAGGCCACGGAGTGAAATTTGGACAATAGCAGATTTCTGTGGGGTTCGCAATTGCGAACCCTGGTCGCAATTGCGACATCAGAGACCAGTTAATCAACACTTAGACAAATTTTCAGCCATTTTTCATACCTCAAAACATAAACTCTCTTGGGCGATTTTCCAAAGAAAATTTCTTCTCCAAATCGATTGTAAGTTGTTTTCAACTCGTTTTCTTCAATCTTTAACATCTTTTCACATGATTTCAACTCAAAATCAAAGGTTTTCATGGGAGAAATTGGGTGTTTTGAGTAGAACCTAGGTTTTTCAAATTTTGGGGATTCGGACCTCAATTTGAGGTCCGATTTCAAAACAAATTGTTTATTAGAGTACGTGGGTGAATGGGTAATCGGATTTTGGTTCGAACCTCGGATTTTGACCATGTGGGCCCGCGGTCGATTTTTGACTTTTTGGGAAAAACTTTCGAAAACTTATTTCCATGCATTAGAATTGATTCATTTAGCATTTATTGATATAATTAAGTAACTTGTGGCTAGATACGAGCGAATTGGTGGTGGAATCAAGAGGTAAAGCGATAGTTGAGGCTTGAATTGTGTTCGAGGCATCGAGGTAAGTGTTTGGTCTAACCATAGCTTGAGGGATTAGGAGTTGTGTCCTATTTGCTATGTGATATTTGTTGAGTACGACGTATAGGCATGGTGACGAGTATCTATACGTTGGTGTCAAGCATGCCCGTGAGTCTTGTGTTATTATTAATGACTCCGTTTGTATTGTACATGCCTTTTTGTGATGTTTTCTATTGTTGGGCAAAGTTTGTGGAAGTAATGGTGATATTTGAACATTGAGGAGCGTTGGCTCAAGTTGTGAAGTGAATTGTGAAAGAATAATTGGTAATTGAACCTTATAGAGCATTGGCTCAAATTGTGAATCGAGTTGTGAAACAAATGTGAAAAAGAGAAGAGGATTATGGTATTGTTCCCTTGCCGGGACGTTGTTGCTTTTAATATTATTCCCTTGCCGGGATGTTGTTATTTTAATATTGTTCCCTTGCCGGGATGTTGTTATTTTGATATTGTTCCCTTGCCGGGATTTTGTTGTGATTCATTGTTCCCTTGCCCTTATTGTTTGTGATTGTTGTTTGGGTGAGGACGAGTGTAAAGCGCGAAGGGTGATGCCGTGCATTGTTTTTCTTTTTCCTTATCCTTTTCTTTCCTGAGCCGAGGGTCGATTGGAAACAGCCTCTACGCCCTTTCGGGTAGGGGTAAGGCCTGTGTACGTATTACCCTCCCCAGACCCCACTTTGTGGGACTATACTGGGTAGTTGTTGTTGTTGTTGTTGTTGTTGTTGAAGAGTGTAAAGCACGAAGGGTGATTCCGTGCCGCACGATGTACCATTCCATGCTGATTATATTGATTTTATGGTGAGGATGAGAGTAAAAGCACGAAGGGTGATGCCGTGCGATTTCTATTGATTCTTATGGTGAGGACGAGAGTAAAAGTACGAAGGGTGATGCCGTGCATTTGTTTGATTCTGATTCTTGTTGATAAATTAGTTGTGGTGTTCCTGATATTTACCTGCTGTCCTCCTGTTATCATTTGAGGTTTTTCCCGCAGCATGTTCTCCCCCTCCCATCCTTGCCTGTACATTTCTGCTTTTATTTTCCCGCCGTATATAATTTAACTGCACAGGTTTATTTGGTAGTCTGGTCCTAGCCTCGTCACTACTTCGCCGAGGTTAGGACCAGACTACCAAATAAACCTGTGCAGTTAAATTATATACGGCGGGAAAATAAAAGCAGAAATGTACAAGCAAGGATGGGAGGGGGNAATGTACAGTCAAGGATGGGAGGGGGAGAACATGCTGCGGGGAAAACATCAAATGATAACAGGAGGAGAGCAGGTAAATATCAGGAACACCACAACTAAATTATCAACAAGAATCAGAAATCAAACAAGTGCACGGCATCACCCTTCGTGCATTTACTCTCGTCCTCACTATAGGAATCAATAGAAACTACACGACATCACCCTTCGTGCTTTTACTCTCATCCTCACCATAAAATCAATATAATCGGCACGGAATGGTACATCGTGCGGCACGGCATCACCTTTCGTGCTTTACACTCTTCCTCACAAAATTATACACGGCATCACCCTTCGTACTTTACACTCGTCCTCACCCAAACAACAATCACAAACAATAAGGGCAAGGGAATAAATGAATCACAACAAAATCCCGGCAAGGGAACAATATTTAAAGCAACAATGTCCCAGCAATGGAACAATACCATTCTCTTCTCTTTTTCACATTTGTTTCACAACTCGATTCACAATTTGAGTCATTGCTCTATAAGGTTCAATTACCAATTATTCTTTCACAATTCACTTCACAACTTGACCCAACGCTCCTCAATGTTCAAATATCACCATTCCACAAACTTTGCCCAACAATAGAAAACATCACAAAAAGGCATGAACAAAAGACAGAGTCATATTAATAATAATACAAGACTCATGGGCATGCTTGACACCAACGTATAGATACTCGTCACCATGCCTATACGTCGTACTCAACAAATATCACATAGCAAATAGGACACAACTCCTAATCCCTCAAGCTAAGGTTAGACCAAACACTTACCTTGATGCCTCGAACACAATTCAAGACTCAACTATCGCTTTACCTTTTGATTCCACCACCAATTCGCTCGTATCTAGCCACAAGTTACTTAATTATATCAATAAATGCTAACAGAATCAATTCTAATGCATGGAAACAAGTTTTCTAAAGTTTTTCCCAAAAAGTCAAAAATCGACCCCGGGCCCACATGGTCAAAACCCGAGGTTCGAACCAAAACCCGATTACCCATTCACCCACAAACTCAAATATACAATTTGTTTTGAAATCGGACCTCAAATCGAGGTCCGAATCCCCAAAATTTGAAAAACCTAGGTTCTACCCAAAACACCCAATTTCCCCATGAAATCCTTTGATTTTGAGTTGAAATCATGTGAAAAGATGTTAAAGATTGAAGAAAACGAGTTGGAAACAACTTACAATCGATTTGGAGTAGAAATTTTCTTTCGAAAATCGCCCAAGAGAGTTTATGTTTTGAGGAGGTATGAAAAATGGCTGAAAATGCGTCTAAGTGTTGATTAACTGGTCTCTGATGTCGCAATTGCGACCAGGGTTCGCAATTTCAAACCCCTCAAAAATCTGCTATTGTCGCATTTGCAACTAAGTATCGCAATTGCGAAGTCGCTTTTGCGACCGGATTGTCACATTTGCGACCAAGGGGAATTCCAGGACACTTCGTAAATGCGATGGGCCCTTCGCATTTGCGACATCGCTTTTGCGATGACCATGTTGCATTTGCGACCCCAAGGCATACCAGGTCTCTTCGCATTTGCGATGAATTTTCTCTCATTTGCGAGGTCGCATTTGCGAGCCATGCGAAGCCTGCAGACCTGCAACATACCAGCAAACTCCTAACTCCAAATTTCACTTCGTGGCCTATCCAAAACTCACTCGGGGCTCCAAACCAAACATGCGGACTAACCCCCAAAACATCATACGGACTTGATCGTGCATTCAAATCACCAAAATAACATCAACAACTATGAAGTTAGCATCAAAATCATGAAATCACTTAAGAACATCAAATTTTCTAATTTTCTCAAATAAGGTCCGATTCACGTCATTTCAAGTCCGTTTCTTACCAAATTTCATAGACTCAACTTAAGTCACATATAAGACCTGTACCGGGCTCCGAAACCAAAATACGGGCCCGATACCATCAAATTTCAAACACATTTCATTTCCAAAAACTCATATATTTTCCAAAAAAACAATTTTTTTAAAAAAATCATTTCTCGGGCTTGGGACCTTAGATTCCGATTCCGGGCATATGCCCTAGTCCCACATTTTTCTACGGACAACCCGGGATCGTCGGAACACGGATCCGGGTCCGTTTGCTCAAAATATTGACTAAAGTCAACCATAATCAAATTTTAACTCTAGAAATTTTTATTTCTCATATTTCACATAGAAGGCTTTCCGGATATAGGTCCGGACCACGCATGCAAATAGAGATGAGGTAAAAAGGAGGTTTTTATTAGGCCTCGGAACACTGAATTGTTTCTAAAACAAGTGATGACCTTTTGGTCATCACACTGAACCGGCAATATTCCATTTGTATTCAAATTATATATCCAACATAAATATTATTTAATGACTAAGGAGTATTCTTCCCATGTAAAATAATATTCTAACGTCTGGCAATATTCAAACAAGACACAATAATATTCATATCTTATATGAATACGAATATTCACACTGAACATGGAATAAACATCCAACAGAAGAGTACTACATTTGTTAGTGAAGAACAGAAAGACTTCCACATACCTCTTGGAACAAGACTTTTTAACTATGAATTGGAATTTCTTGCGTATTGCATAGTGGTTCATCACTGCATAAAGTGTTTCTCTGTCTTGGTATAACTGTCTCTCTTCAATTTCTTGATGTAAAGGGCCGCTTATTATACCTTCAGAAAGTACACCAATATCATTTTGATAAGTTCCATCTCCGATCATCAACATAGTCTCGTCGCATACCATTTCTGGTATATCTAATCGTAGATAATCATCACACAAAGTTCCTCTAGGTTTTGCATCTGAGCAACACAACCTAGTATTCTTCTCTTTCATTGCTATGCATAGAGGAATCTCTGTGAACTCTAAGTTCCTCCTTTTCAATTCAATGTAAAGCCTAACGCTCATGTCGTTAACCACTTCAATTGGTGTATACCCTTCCTTAACCTTGTACTTAATATCAATCAAGTTTGTACCATTGCGAATCCCTATATGCTTTGCAATTACCTGCACCAATTCATCGTATTTGCAACCAAAATGGATAACAACTCCGTTAATAGAATAATTCACATAATTCCCGCTATCCCATACTCCGCCATGTTGAATCATGATTGGTATATCTTCCATTGCAACTGATGAAGTTTTATTGAATTACATATAACTTGTATGCTGAAAAAAAGAAATATGGCGGAGAAGAGGAATAGGGTTTTATTAGGAGAGAGGTGAATCTTAATATTCTCTACATACACATTTTAGTGGTCATGGCTACATTTAAGGGATATTATCACCTAAAATATTGCTAGTCACGATTCTGTATATCACAAATTGGGATATACGAAGTAACTAATTAAGGATTTCCTATGTAAATTCCAAACTTAGGCATATAGCGAAAAGAGATACTATAGGTGGGTATACGGTGTTTTTTGCCCTAACCAAAACGGGTTATTCATATTTTGACCATCTGATTTCGTGGTTGATTTGCAGAGACACAATGGGTGTGTTTGGTAGGAAGGATTTCCAATTTTTCCATGTTTGGTTGGGTTAAATGTTTTGAAAAATATTTTGTTATGAACTCATTTTCCTCCAATTATTTTCCTTATCAACCTTCCCCACCCTCACTAACCCACCCCACAACCCCCCACACCCATCCACCAAAACCAACCCCACCTCCTCTCTCCAAAAAGGCTTTTTTTTTATTTCGGTTTTTTTTCCGCCACCACCCACCTCCGCACAAAAAAAAAGTTTTCTTTTTTACTTTTTTTTTGTAATTTTCAAATTTCTGTTTCTTCGTTTTTCTACACCACCCACCCCCACCCCCTCTCTCCCCCAACCCCCACTGCCCCCACCCCGCACAAAAAAAGTTTAATGCTTACTTTTCTT
>NW_017670738.1:390676-471935 GCF_001879085.1 Nicotiana attenuata
TTTTATGCTTACTTTTTCTTTATAAGTTTAAGTTTCTATTTTTTTTGTTTTTCTGCAACCCCCCTGCCCTACCCCCTCCCCTGGAAAAAAATATATTTTTTCATATATTTTCAGTTTTAGTTTTTTCATCTTTCGGTTTACAGGTTCGAAATTTTATATGTTTCAAAGTTATGAGTTCGGAGGTAAGGCTGGCAATTGGGCCGGTTAGGATCGGGCCCGGTCCGGCCCAGGACCGCAAGCCCAATGGGCCGGTTCAAGCGGTCCTAAACGGGCCCAATGGCAAAAAAATTTAAAAAAAAAATCTGCCCGTTAGGGCATTTAGTATATAGCCATTATTCTGCCAAATTAGCCATTGGCTATTTATAAAACTGCCATTTAACCCCTCTCCCCCCCCCCCCAACTTTGTTTTAACCCCAAGCTTTTTAAAATTACACTTTTCCCTATTTTCAACTATAAATACCCCCCATTCTTTCATTTTTCTTACAAAATCATCAATCTCTCTCAATATCTCTCTAATTTTCTTCTATAATTGCTTGCTTTATTATTGCAATTTGTGAAAAATTGTGAAGTTGGTGAATTGAAGTATTCAAGTCTTCAACGATAATTAATTTTCAACAAGTTGTTCGTCAATTCGGTAAACTCATTCTGACTCTTTAGTTTTAATATTGTAGTTTTGTTTGTTTTATTTACTTTGTATAATTATAATTAAGATGGGCTATTCCTTAAAAAATATTTAGTAAAAATAAGAAAAAATCAAAGAGTGGTGAATCTAGTGGCCAAGCTGTTCCTCCTCCATTTCCCCCGGCTCCCCGACCCAAACCCCATACCATTCCTACACCTGCTATTCTTGATAGTGATAATACTTTATTACAATTTACTAAGAGTTAATTTTTGATAATGTTGGAGCTGGTGAACAATTAAACCATGAATATATGAATGCTATTTATGGTAATCCAACTATTGATGAAAATGATGATGAAGAAATAGATTTTGATGAAACACAACCGGATGGCGGTACACCCACTAGTTCTGTTCCTGAAGTTAACCCAACTAATAATAGTCCAAATGATGCCCCGTCTGACCCTCCTGTTACTACCCCTACTTTTTCTAGACAACCTTCTAAATGGAACGAAACATCTATTGTTTGGCCATTTTTTATTCAACTAAGAGAAAAAAATAAGGCTAAGTGTAAAGCTTGTGTCAAAGAGTTAGCTTTTAAATATGTTGGAGGTCCGGGGGAGGGGACGGGAAGTTTGTCTAGACACATATTGATACACCCTCAAGATAAAGTTAGATATCTTCGTATGAAAGCTTTGACCGAGGGGATAAGGTTACCTAGTCAGGCTGACCTTAGTACCGGGTCAAATCAATTTTAACCGGGAATTAACACTATTACTGGTGGTATTTTATATTATGATCCAAGAAAAGATCGGGAAGAATTGACAAAAATGATTACTGTTATGTGCTTACCCTATAGTTTTCCTTCTAACCCCCACTTTGTGCATTATGTTAGAAAGGTTTTTAATCCTACTTATAAAGGATGGCCTCGCACAATCGTAAAGAGCGATATTTATAAATATAAAATATGAACAATATTTGCGCTATTTATTTACTCATAGAAATTGTCGTGTTTCTATTACTACTGATATTGGTAGAAGTGGTATGACTGTGACTATCTTACTGTTGCCAGTCATTGGTTGATGGGGATTGGATAATGCAAAAGCGCATTATTGCTTATAGAATAATTAATTCACGTCACACAGGGCAGTTTATTTCTAGCACGGTTACGGATATTTGTAGATCTTTTTGCATTAGTAATAAAATAATGTCAGTTTCAATGGATAATGCTACTAGTAACACTAATGATGTAGCCTTGCTTATCACTACACTAAATCCTGCATTTAGTAACATTTTTCATGTTAGTTGTATTTATCATATTTACCATTTAATTGTGGGTGATGGTATGAGAATTTTAAATATTGAAATTAAAGGTTAAAATGGCTCTTAACTTGCTTTTTATTCAAACCGTAGAAGTAGACTTAGAGAACATTTTAAAAGATGCGATGAATTTGGCCTAAGAGAAAGAAAGGTTCCTAAAGCTTGTCCAGCTAGATAAAATTACATGTATGAAAGTTTAGTTGTTGTATATGAATACAGAAACCCCGTAAACTCAACGTTTAATGCTCATGTAAATGATGATGATGAGCATCTTACAAATGCGGATTGAGCTAATGTTAAAATGCTTGTAGATTTTTTAGAAAAATTTCATATTGCTACAAATGATTTTTCTGGGCAATATTATCCTACTATTTCTAACTGTTCAGTTTATATTGTTGAACTTGAAAATTTATTTGCTCATCTTTATACGGTGAAAAATTTATGAACAAGCTATTGATTCTATGCGAAAAAAGTTTAAAAAATATTTTTTCCGTATTCCCCCTATTTATGGTATTGCTGTCTTGTTAAATCCTACTATAAAATTAGGAGGTACTCAATTTTGGTATGAAACTGCTAATAATAGTTTAGCACTTGAAGATGAGGAGTTGTCAAAATTTCTGGAAGCAATAACCTTAATTAAAATAAATGCTCAAACTATTTATAGTGCTTATCAAATTGCATTAGATCATGCTAGACCATATATTCCAACTCATTCTTCTTCTAGTTCTCAATCATCTAAAAGAACTGCGGGAGTAAGAGCACTTACTGCTTGGGCGGGCTTCAGGGGTTCTCAAGGTTCTAGTACTAGTGATTTTTCATAATCAAATGAGCTTGAAGTTTATTTGTCACAGGAAATTGAGGAAGTGAATCCCGACGGCTCCTTTAATATTTTGGAATGGTGGAAGGACAAGAGAAACACTTTTTCATTCTTTTAAGGATGGCCCGAGATATTTTAACTATTCAAGCTTCAACAGTGGCATCGGAGAGTGCTTTCCGTCTAGCAAGACTTCAACTTAGTGATTAGAGCATCTATGAGGGAAAGCTTAGAAAAATCAGTACTTTTCAGAGATTGGATCCGTTCGGAACGAAGAAATTTTGGACTTGCTGAATGACAACTAGAGGTACCTTACGAAGAAATGCTAGCTGAACTTGCAGAGGATGCTGCTTCGCCCGGAAGTGGTGATGACCAAGCTTCTTTTCCGCCACCACCAACAGAAATTCCTCCGGACCTTGAAGGATTTATGAAATTTGTAAGAGATACTATGTAAATTAATATGTAACTTATATTTTGGCAGATCTTGATTAGTTTCTTTTTCTTCTCAATGGTGGTATTAGCACCTTGTTGTGCTCATTCCATGGGGGGGGGGGGGAGGGGGGAGGGGGGGACGACTAAGAAAGATCTTGCCATTTTTGTTAATGCTATAATAAAATTTGCTATAATAAAATTATAACGCATTGCTTTGAATATCTCTTTATAATATTTTTGTGTTTAAATTTGAATTAAAAAATTTAGGTCACAATACTGTAATATAATTTTACAAGGAATTGCCTTAGATAAAAATTTAAAAAAAAATAGAAAGTGTATGTTGGGCCCACTTAGGCCAATATAGGCTCGGGACCGGCCCAGTTAGCCCGGGACCATTAGTTTGTCGTCCCGATCCCGGGCTGGTTCCTACAAAAAGCCCACAAAGTCCCGGACCACTTAGAACCGGCCCACGAAGCCCGGGCCCACTTAGGACCGGCGCACGAAGCCCGTTTAGGACCGCGCCCGGCCCACATTACAGCCTTATTCGGAGTTTATGTGTTTGAAAGTTTACGGGTTTAGAAATTATAAAGTTTGGGTTCGAAATTAGTTCGCAGTTTCGAAAGTTTAGCTGTTCAGAAGTTTATGAAATTTGTGGGTTTGGAAGGTTGTTGGTTCGAAATTTTATGGCTTCATGTTTATTGTATCTAAATTATTTATGAATACTCTTGAAAAATTATTTTCCTTAATTTGCGTACCAAACACGAAAAATGAATAAGATTACTGCTTGTTTTTCAAGAAAATATTTTATTGGAAAATATTTTCACGGGAAACATTTTCCGTCATACCAAAGACACCCAATATGTTGTCTCTTTCTTTTGTCCAAACTGTTGCTACAGCTGTTATGATTGCAGTGTGTATTGACAACTTCCACTATGCAATTTAACTGTGGGTGTTTTTCACTGAGCAATATTTTTGTCGGTTGGTATTGCGTAATACGCAACATTTTGACTTTAATGAAAAAGTAATTTGTGAAAATAGGTTCTTATTACCTTTTTTCTTCGGTAACTAAATTTCCATTAATCACCAGTAGAAAAGTTACAAATCCATAGCTTAGCTTGAACACAGCTAGCTATCTAAACAAAGACAAAACACCACCAATCAATAACATAGTTTATTACATTCTAAGACATTCTTTAGAAGACACAGTGTTGTAGCATAGCTTTGATTCCTGGAGTAGCTTGGACATTGTAGACATAAGCAATCCGCTTCGCAATGTTCTCCCAATTGGTACTCTGCTTCTCAAATATTCGCTGGTTTCTCTCCATCCAGTGGCATGGATACACTCGGCATACACCATCTTATATGCTTGAGCTGCTTGAGTTCTTCCCTTGGAATTCTTGATTGCCCATTCCACAAATTGTTCCCAATGCATAGGTATTACTGTACCTCTCTGTAACCATTGCATTAGCTTGTTCCACAGATTGCTCGCAAACGCACATTGAACAAATAGATGCTCACAAGTTTCATCAGCGCTTTGACAGAACACACAACTCAATGTCATAGTTAATCCCCATTTAGCAAGCCTATCACAGGTTAGCAGTGTTCTCTGCAGTTGGAGCCACATAGTGAATCTTGCCTTTGGTCGAGCATTATTCTGGAAGACTACACTTTTCCATGGAACTCTTGGATATTGATGCAGCAGTTGGAGATATATGTTCCTTATTAAGCTTCTTCTAGGAGTAGAGTTACATTGAACTTGCTCTAGTATTCTTCTCGCATCAATGATTTGTCTGGTTATCCAACTTGCCTGATTCGGCACTACCATCTTAGTCAGTTGTTGCTCTTTGACGTACTAGGAGTGAATCCATCTGACCCATAATTTATCTTGCTTATGAGCAAGATTACAATAGGTCATTGCTATGGCAGCCTTGTTCCAAACGTGCAAGTTAATCAAATTTAGTCCTCCCATTGACTTTGGAGTACATATTCTTTCCCAAGCAACTAGAGCTTTCTTGGTGATAACATTTGTTCCCGACAAGATATAGCTTTGACAGTAAGAATCAATCAGCTTTAGTACCTTTGCTGGGATGACAAAAAGTTGTGCCCAATATGCTTGCATTCCAAATAGGACTATTTGCACCAATTGTATTCTCCCAGCATAGGAGTTTCTTTGATGTCCACGATGCAATCCTGGTAATGATCTTCTCAATAAGTGGTTGTCACTGAATCAGTGACATTTTCTTTGTCGAAAGTGGAATGCCAAGGTATTTAAATGGCAATTCCCCTTGTCCAAGCTCCAGCTGCTGCAAAATAGGTAGTTTATCCAGGCTTGATACCCCTCCAAAATATATTGAGATTTTCCCCATATTTTCTTATAGTCCTGATGCTTTGGAAAATTCCAGGAAAAAGTTGTGTAGAGTAGTGACAAAAGATAGACCCCCCCGCGAAAACAGTAAAAGGTCATCTGCAAAACATAGATGTATTACGCCTAATCTTGCACACTTAGGATGAAATTTAAACTCTTTTACTTCCTTTAATCTAGATAAACATCTGCTAAGATACTCCATTGCTATGGCAAATAGAAAGGGGGATATTGGGTCCCCTTGTCTAAGGCCCTTAGCAGCATTAAAAGGCTCTGATGTATTTCTATTTATTAGGATAGTGTAATTGACAGTCTCTACACACTCCATAATCCATGCAGTGTATTTTCTAGGGAAACCCAATTCCACCATGACTTGTTCTAAGTAGTCCTACTCAACTGAGTCACAGGCTTTTTGTAGGTCAGTTTTGATCAAACATCTAGGTGATATATGCTTCCTGGTGACTTGACCAACTCATGTGCTAATAATGTTGTCTGCAGTTTTCTTTCCCGCGATAAATCCTGCCTGAGCATCACAGATGACAGTGGCTATAACTTTTTGCATTCTTGAGGCTAGGATCTTAGATATCAGCATGTATAGCACTGTACAACAAGCAATTGGCCTATACTTTTTGATTGTAGTAGGATTTGCATTTTTGGGAAGAGGTACAATTACAAGCTCTGAACATCTTCCCAGTGCTAAAGAACTCTTTATCTGCTGCTATCACTTCCTCCTTAATAATATGCCATGTTGTCTTAAAGAAATGTGCATTGAAACCATCAATACCTAGGGCTTTATCGTCTCCAATAGAGGTTAGTCCCTCATGTATTTCTAGCTCAGAGACTGGTGCACATAGTTCAATTTTTTTTTGCTTGCGTTAGCACTGGTCCTCTCTGCATTATAAGTTTATTAACTGCCGGTAAGCTTGATGCAGACGACCCCATTAAACCTTTATAAAATTGTATGATCTCCTCCTTGAAGTCATCTGTTCAGTTAACTTGATACCTGTCAAGGAGGTAAGTTCCACTATATGCTTTCTATGATTCCTTTCCTTCACTACTGCTGCAAAGTACTTTGTATTTGAGTCGCCTAACTTAATCCATGTAGCCCTGGATTTTTACTTGAGGACACTTTCTTCAATCATAGACCATCTTTCTAGTTGTTGCATAGTGCTCTTCTCCATGTCCAATAGTTGATCCGTGTACTGTTGTGATATTTGTTGTTGGATTTTTCACTAAGTCATTCCTAGCTTTCTCAATCTTATGAGTGATGCCTTTGAACTCCTCATGATTTAACTTCCTCAGGATTGGTTTCAGTGCCTTCAGTTTTAGCCAAATGTCTTTCATTTTTGAAATAGCCCGTGGTTGAGACCAAACTTTCTTCACTAATTCAAGGAAACTTTCATGCTCTATCCATATGTTAAAAAATCTAAAAGGGCTTTGACCTCTCCATTGATTTGAGTGAAGATTCAGTATCATAGGAGCATGATCAGAGATGCCAAGTACATCATATTCAGTGGTTACTTGTCCCCATTGCATCATCTATTCGTAATTACCAAAGGCTCAATCTAGCCTACTACAGATTCTATCATCCCCATGTTATTTATTAGTCCAGGTGTAGTACTCTCCTTTCCAATTCAATTCATTCAATAGGAGAGCATGCACACAATCGGATAAGCCTTGTATTTCAACATAACTAACAGGAGTGCCCATTAACCTATCGTCAGAATATAACATAGCATTAAAATCCCCACATACTAACCATGGTGAATTAATTCCCTATGTTATTCCATTTAGACCTTCCCACAGAGCCTTTCTTTGTTCAATAGTATTGAAGCCAAACACTACAGTCACCATGCATTCAACATTGTTTGTTCTTCCTTTGATTTGACAATGAATGTATTGCGCCCCTATCCCTATCAGAGTAATTGTATACCAAGTAGTATCCTAGATAAACCATAATCTCCCGTTGGTAGCGTGTTGGTGGTTTGTTATTATTCCCCAACCATGATGGATATTATTACAAACCCTGTTAACTTTGTTTTCTTTAACTCTTGTTTCTATTAATCCAGCAAGCTTTATAGGTTTTATTTGTAAGTATTGTCGAATCTCTTTTTCCTTGTACCTCTTATTTATCCGTCACATTCCAAAATAACCAGGTCATACTTGGTTATTAGAACACCCCCTCTGTCCACAGGTAGGGTTGTGATCCCACATGTTCCCTCAGTCAATGCCTCAAAGGCATTCTTAGTTTGAATGGGGGATAACACTGTAAAATTACTTAGACTGACCTCAGGATGTTGCTTTGCTGCTTTGCCCTTTGATTGTTGAGTTGGCCTAGCACTGTGTTGTATCATCTTATTCTGTTGCTGCTGCAAAACATTAGTACTGATAGTATCCTTTGCCTGTGCTTGTTGTTGACTCCTTGGGTAGGCATAGATTGAGTAGTCTCCTCGTTTCTATCAACTGGTCCCTTGTATCTCCATTCCTGGGTGACCTTTTTTGTCTCCCTTCCTCTTTTTTGCTGATTCACTTGCTGATTTCCATGTCTATCTTGAGGGTTGCATTTATGCCCAACAACAAGACATGTATCACAAAACTCAGGCTTCCAATAATAGGTGACACTCTGTTGGAAAACTTTTCCACTTGGGTCCATGACTTCTATCTCAGAAGGTAATGCCTTAGTAACATTCACCTCAATTAACATCCTAGCATATGAAATCCGGTTCTGTTTAGTAGTACATTCATCAGCAAACACAGGTTTTCCCACAACACTAGCTATCCTACTTAAGGATACTTCCCCCCAACAGCTCATCGGCAACTTAGGAAACTTTACCCACAGGGGAATTTCAGTTGGGAACTCCACACTGGAATTAAAATCTGCAGTCCATGGCTTCAAGATAATAGGCCTATTGTTTATGGTATATGGGCCTGCATAGAATATCTCATTTTTGTCTGCCACCATTTGGAACTTCACGACATAGTAACCTTCATCGTGCAAGAATAGCTCAGGTTCAGCCCCAATTTAAGGCGATGTACCTCTTCATAGCATTATATCCCGGCATCTCCCCAATTATGTAAACAATTAGGGCGTACTTCCATTTCTCAGTTTCCTATTCAACTCATCCTTGTCTAATTGAACTACATCTTGCCCATTCACAGTTTGGGGAGGCATATAGGTCAAGGGCATACCATTTGTTGCAGATCTATTCTTCTGGAACAGGTTAGTCCAAGGCATTTCCGGCTGCGTGCTCGTATTAACTTTATCCATAGTGGCTGGTTTCAGCGACACTGTTACATTGGGAGGACTAGGTTGTTGATTTGCTTCCCTTGCTGAACAAGGGATATGTGAGCTATTTGCATGCAATTGCAACAGGGGAACTCAAATCTAGTTTCTTCATAGCTCCAGTAGTACTGGACATTGATCCAATTTCCGATCGGTGAAACCCCAATTTCTGCCGAAATCAAAATCTCTTTTGCTTATTGTTCTTGTCTGTTAGTGGTACATTTAAATAGTATGTGAGATGAATATGGTAGTATTTTATAAGATGATTGAAGGATGCAAAACCTGGTTCTTTGCTAGTTCTGTTCATACTTATTTTATGGAACTTTAGGAGGTGGCATTAAGGTTATAACGTAACAAATAAAGGAAGATTTTTAGCACAACATAATCGTTCATCTTCTCCTTCTGACGGTCAAAACTTAAAATATGGGTCAAATTGAATTCTGGATAAAATAGGTTTAAATTGGGTATCATCCGTCTAAGCTTATGTGGCATTATAATTTAAAAAATTAATTAAATTTAATGCCATGTCATATCTTTTATAGGATATTTTATAGGTTTTGAACCATAATGAATTTTAAGTTACAAAGATAAAGTTGAGTGACTTTTAAGTGACGAAAAATATATAAGTGACTTTTGTGAAATATGTCACGACTCAAATTCCACTAAAGGTCATGATGGCGCCGGACACCACTGTCAGGCAAGCCAATCCAAAATACTTAATTTAAATTCTCATTTTAATACTCTTGAAAACTATGACTTTTCTTCAAATTTACCAATTTAAGAAGATAATTGCTTCGAGTCAAATTAAATAATAAGCAATTAATACAAAATACTCCATAACCATCCCATAACCCGGTGTCAAAAGTGCATGAGCAATTTCTAAGAAAAATCAAATAAAGTACAACAGCTATCCGAAATACAATTGGGCCAAAAAAATAAATAGAATCCTGAGAGAGACTATTCTAGCTGCGGGTCGCCTCGAGGAAATACAGCTTACCTAGTCTCCGTGTCAACCATGCTGCTACACCTGCTAAGCCATTAGTGGCGCATGTGCCTGCACAACAAAAATGCACCGAAGTGTAGTATGAGTACAAAAACAACGTGTACTCAGTAAGTATCCCGCCTAATCTCGAAGAAGTAGAGACGAGATGGCAACTTCGACACTTACTAAAGGTCCAGTAATATTATTATTAATGCAATGACTCACGGATTTATTAAGAACCACAGTAGATTCAAGTAAATTACTAAACAGGTGAAAGTTCCTCTTTATTAAAAGTCTCCGGATTCATAATCCATTAATTAACAAATTTTCTCAAGTCGGGAGAGCACATATTAGTATCAACAAATATCAAAGCAAGCAGTACAAGCATGCGCAACTCATGCCGAGGTCGTACGGTCCGATCCAACAATATTTAAAATGTGCACTGCCGAGGGTCGAGCGGCCCGAACAATAGATGCTTCTATTATCCCGCTCGCGAATCATACATTCGACGCAGTCAAATATAAATAAACACGACAATCAGTCAATCCTGAATTTATCAGGGAACAATTATCCAAGGAAAAGCCAAATTCTCTTTTAACAATTCAAGAAAATGAAATTTAATCTTCTTAGAAATTCACTTACCAATTCGATAGGATTCAAGAATTTAATTGTCAATAAGATCACAGATATTCCATGTATAGCATATTTTTTGGGTCCTAGACTACCCGGACTTACACATATTAGTAGCTACGCATGGACTTTCGTCACCTCGTGCGTACGTAGCCCCACAAATAGGAGCACATAACCAATTATTTCACCTATGGGGACAATTCCCTCTTACAAAGTCAGAAAGGATACTCACCTCGTTCCGAAGATCCATAACGGCCTTCCACGCCCTTCCGAAAACTCAAATTGATGCACAACGCTCCAAAACTAGCCAATAGTTATGCAAATCCATTAATACATGCTCAATTACTCATTACAATCCAATTTATAACAATTCCACACCCAGATCGAAAAGTTCACAAAAATGCCCTCGGGCCCACGTGCCCAGATTTCCAAAATTTTCGAAGAATAAGTTTACCCATAGCCTCACGAACTCAAATATATAATTTTCTCTTAATTCCATACCCAAAAATCGTGGTCAAATTCCAAGAATATAAATTTTTTAGGTCTTTCTACCAAAACCCCAAATTTATACCAATTTACATGCTAAAATCCATACATAATCGATGTATTTAACTCAAGATAGGTGGGATTAACTTACCTTATCATAGATGGAGAAAATCTCTCTTCCAAAAGCTCCAAAATCGCCCAGCCCGAAGTGAAAATGGGAGGAAATGAGCCTAAACTCGATTTTTAAAGCTAGCTCACTGCCTCCAGTCCTTTCGCACCTGCGGTCTACTGACTGCTTCTGCGGTCCCGCAGGTGCGGACCAATGGCCGCTTCTGCGGTCTTTCCCCAAGCCTCTTACTTCCGCATCTGCGCTTCTCCTTCCGCAGGTGCGGTCCCGCATCTGCGGCAAAGTTACCGCATCTGCGGTCCCAGCTGGCCTGCCCTTTTCCGCTTCTGCGACTGGACTGCCGCAGGTGGGGTCCCGCTTCTGCGGCTGCTTGACCGCATCTGCGGTCCCTTCCCTTCAGATCCAAACCGCATCTGCGGCTCCTCTGGCCGCTTCTGCGGCTCCGCACCTGCGGCCCAAGTCTCGAAGGTGCGGTTATACCAGCAACCAGCAGCCTCAGCCTTTCGATAATTCCATTTTTGATCCGTTAACCACCCGGAATCCACCCGAGGCCCCCGGGACCCCAACCAATCATACCAACTAGTCCCAAAACACATTACGGACTTGCTCGAGGCCTCAAATAATATCGAACAATTCTAAAACCACGAATCGACCTCCAATCCAAGCTTTATGAACTTTAGAATTTCAAACTTCTACTTTCCATGTTTAAACCTATCAAATCACGTCCGATTGACTTCAAATTTTGTGCACAAGTCATATTCAACATTACGGACCTACTCCAACTTTCGGAATCGGATTCCGACCCCGATATAAAAAAGTCCACTTCCGGTCAAACTTCTCAAAAACCTTCAAATTTCTATCTTTAGCCAAATGACTCCAAAATGACCCACGGACCTCCGAATTCCCTTCCGATCGAGCTCCCAACACCAGAATCACCATACGGAGCTACTCCCAAACTCAGATTCCCAAACGGACATCGGTAACACTGAAATGCACTTCAACCCCAAACTTAAATTTCTTCCCAAAATGCTAACTTCCACAATAGGTGCCAAAACGCTCCCGGGTCACCCAAAACCCGATCCGGGCATAGGCCCAAGTCCGAAATCATCATACAGACCTGCTGGAACCCTCAGATCCCGATTCCGAGGTCGTTTACTCTGAAATCCACTCCTAGTCAATTCTCTCAACTTAAAGCTTTCGAAATGAGAATTTCCCCTCCAAGTCAACTCTGAACTTTCCGAAATTTAATTCCGACCACGCATACAAGTCATAATGCATGAATTGAAGCTGCTCATGGCCTCGAACTGCTGAACGGCGCGCTAGGGCTCAAAACGACCTGTCGGGTCGTTACATCCTCTCCCACTTAAACATACGTTCGTCCTCGAACGTGCTAGGAACTATGCTGGGGTTGCCCGGAATCACTGTCTAACGCCTCGAGCACCTACCCGTGCCACCACAACTCAGCTGGGCGCCCTAGCTCGGTCAATCTGCGATATCCTTTTTCACATAAGCAAATAAGCCTTAGAGCCCAATTCCATCATTCGAAATTCTCTGCTAGGCCTGTCCCAACATACGCTCACCGTATCAATAACTACACACAGCACCAAAACATGACTGCGTACCTTAGCTGAATTCACATCTTGCACCACTTTACTCACAGGACCACAATAGCATTCTCTGATCGAATAAATTGAAATTCCACGAATCTGATGGTCCCGTTGCACCTCATGACCTACATAGGTCTTGCTCTAACTCTTACAATACCGCCAAGACGGAAGAGGTGTGTAGAAATTCATAACCAACTGTCGAACCAACAATTCATTGGGTCTATACTCTTGTCAGGAACCATCACCTCATCTTGAACCAAATAATGGCCTTAGCTCCTTAATGTACTTCATATAATCCGATCGCACTGATCCTAGATCCAGTAACTTTATCTTACTCCGTACGAGCTGCTCAGGCAGCAAGTCACCCCTAACATGACCAAAAGTCTCATGTGATGCCACAACATGCCAATAGGCTACCATCTCAAACACGACACATAAGGAAAATGAACTCTGTAAAGGACTACTCAAATCACGCAACTAATATGAACTTTTCCTTAGAAAATAGAGAAACAAAACGCATAGAATATAATATAAGGTACTGTAATTATCATCTCACTGTTGCGGCGTGCAACCCGATCCGCACATAAAACTCACATAAGGAGATACACATCGAGTTGAATTGCTCATCACAACAAGATACCGAATATCGGTCACAAGCACGCTAAGGGCATAATACCATCCCTGAGGGGACACATAGTGCCATAAGCTACAAACTCAAGCACAACCGAGGTGCAATATACGATCTGAATCTCAAGAGCCATTTTGCTCATATAACATCATCTCTACGCGGAACCTCAACACATAAGCAATTTCCGAAGCCGTATCGCAACTCACACGGCACAATATATTATTACATGAAATAACTGACAACGAAATAATACCTTGACCGCCCTTCCATAAGGAGCGCATTACTGAAATGGATACATCTGGCCTGATATAGAGCCCATATTCACATTTAAATCCATCCATAGACCTCAAGCTGATTCTGATCACACCGAACTAGGCTAATAACCTTTCAAAGGTCCATAAATACTCCCCTTTCTCTCAGAACACATAAGAACAACCATCATGACCGGAGTAATCATCCACAGTCCACACCCCAATAAACCGAGTGCCCTCCAGGCATAAATTCTCAAATTAACGATACCGCCACAATCTCCATACTTGGTTTCATTCTCCAATTACTCAGTGACTACATGCCACACTTGTACAGTCTTCCCGTGGAACACGCCCCCAGGACTTTTCGTAGCAGATAACGGGTCTGTACATCCAAACCATCGGCCGCACTAACGCTGAAAAGCGATCAAGAATCCTTAACCAGGATGCAAAGCCTTTTTCACATCGGAACTACTTTCCTGCTCATCCGAGCTCGTGACATTCTTGTCAACACCGAACTGTAACCTTGATCCTCACTTCAAATTCCATACCACTCACTGCACCCAACACGCCAATATACGACAGAACACGATTTTCATTATAACTCCGGAACCACTGATAGATTAACACTACATCACATCAAAACTTTTCACTTAGCTCGCTTCAGGAGAACCATTGCGACACACAGATGAATCCTCATAACCGTAGAACACGCCAAATCTCTCAGTAATGGTCTTAAGCCACCATAGCCCTTCCGGGACCCGCCTACACATGACAGGCCATAACAGTAGAATACTTCTTAATAACACATCAATTACGGCGGCCGACAAGCCTCACATGTACCGCTACAAATCACTTGCACAACTTGATCGCGCTGAAGGGACCGATCACTGCCACCAATATGCCAATTCAACAATGGCTAATCAATCTATCTTCTTCCAATTTATCCTTGATTGCATTAGAAATAATAACTCCATTCAACACATAGCATACTCCATCCGCACTCATCTCGAGTGACCTTGATTCACGAGACCATGCTGTCTCAATTACAACGAACCACTTCATACCTCCCAATTGCTACCCTGCAGGTCAAAACATCATAGAACCTTCTGTGCCCCTTCTCATAAGCTGCTACAAGGATTCTTAATTGTATCTATAGGCTCGAAGCTATTAGGCACCACACTTTACCCCTTTGAATCCACTAGGACCGTTGTTGAGAGCCACCCGCTCCAACTTGGCCCCGAATGTAATCAACCCCATAATCTTCTAGCACATGAATACCCTCTCGGCGAAGCACCCGGCAGACTAACTTCCCTTGAAACCCACATCTATACAAGGCATAAATCCCGAATCCTTCCCCAAGTCTGAACATGGGCCAACAAGGCCAACCATAGCACACCTTTAACAATTCTTTTGCTCAATCACCGCTTAGGTTCCTTTCCTGTAGCTGAAATAACCCATCAATATGCTAATAATCAGAAATCTCGCAAGTAGTTAACCATGCAACCCTAATCATAGGCGGTTGGACTCTCCCACTTAGCTTGAAGCCATTATTACACAACTCTGGACTCCACCAGGATCCTTTATTTCTTATTGACATAACCTTGCGCAATCAACTGACAAAATTCTCGGAATCTTTCTGTAAAACCCCTTTTTATACTCTGAATCATCGACCACGTT
This sequence comes from Nicotiana attenuata, assembly GCF_001879085.1. Taxonomy (NCBI): domain Eukaryota; kingdom Viridiplantae; phylum Streptophyta; class Magnoliopsida; order Solanales; family Solanaceae; genus Nicotiana; species Nicotiana attenuata. The sequence goes on from NW_017670738.1 coordinate 405,894, forward strand.
CACACGACCGATCTCCTTGCTGTATAGCCAATAGAATCCTTTGCAGAAACTTCGCCAACCATGCGACCGCCGTCCTGCTCACTGGAGATATCCCGCCTATGGGATCTACGTACCGACGTCTTCCAACACCGCTACACGGGGTGAAAACCCCACGACATTAATGACCCATCCTGAGTCCAAGCTCACTCCTCGCTGCACGAGTCCATTCACCCCTCATGGACATCAATTAAGTGCGGGGCAACATCCGTCCCATTCAAAGTTAGGTTGTATCCTTCTCCATTTCTAGTAGCTCCTTTCCGTTATACCAGATCTCCTTCCGCATGATAGCCCACACTTCAAATAAATCCGTAGGCCCAAATCATCAATCACAAAAATTCCAAGTCACCCCAAACTCTCCTACTTTGGCAAAACTCATCTCTTTAGTCGACTACTCGACCTTTGCTTCTTATGCCTGGCCTTCTAGAAATTTTAACTACCGCCTGACACTCCCCACATGTCCTTCCTCATCCTTTGCTGCTCAGTTGTTGCCTTAAATAAAATCTATCTTCATGGCAGTTGAACCCACAATTGCTGCTAACTTTAAACCTTTCCGAAGATCATCTTCCTCTAACTGTCGACATTAGGAACACTGATTCAATCCTGCACTACCGCACCCCGCGATATTTAACAGCCGCATCTTCAATACTACTTCACAATATCCTACCCCAAAGGCGAATTGTAGAAGATCATAACACCGGCGAACTTAGTACGTTCAATTAGGACAGTGACACCTCATCATAGAAGAAAACTCCACCACGCTCGCAAATACCAAGTCTCGCTACTCCACCAGGCCACACCTGACCATTCTCAGTCCGAGTTTCTTTCCCCTACCGGGAATAAAATACCGAATTTCTAGATCATGCACTGAGTAACCCTCCCTTCAAGTCATTCACTGCCCTGACACGTAGGCAAACGTCCTACCATCATATCAATACCGCAGAACAATCATTCATAGCATCATGGCAACTTGTGCCTAGCCTCAGATCTCTTAGAAGCACCGCTATTGAGCCGAAACGACAGAATATCCTTTCAAGGCGGCGATAATAGCTCAGACAACTATGCAGGGAGAAACATCCCGCACCACATCGGTGGTACCATTACAATTCTTCAATTCTCGATTTATAACAGGCGGTTCGCATCGCTAGGATTGAGTAGGAAGGACACAGGGGCACAAGCCTCCAGGAATCAAATCGCATGATAAGGAATCAAGAAGGGAAGTACTCCTAACAGTCCTGCAGCCTCTCGAAGATAAGTATAGACGTCTCCGTACCGATCCGCGAGACTCTACTAGACTTCCTCATGACTCGTGAGACCCTAGGAACCTAGTGCTCTGATACCATGTTGTCACGACCCAAACTCCACTAAAGATCGTGATGGCGCCAGACACCACTGTCAGGCATGCCAACCCAAAATACTTAATTTAAATTCTCATTTTAATACTCTTGAAAACTATGAATTTTCTTCAAATTTACCCAATTTAAGAAGATAATTGCTTCGAGTCAAATTAAATAATAAGCAATTAATAAAAAATACTCCATAACCATCCCAGAACCCGGTGTCACAAGTGCATGAGCAATTTCTAAGAAAAATCGAATAAAGTACAACAGCTGTCCGAAATACAATTGGACAGAAAATAAATAGAATCCTGAGAAAGACTATACTAGCTGCGGGTCGCCTCGAGGAAATACAACTCACCTAGTCTCCGTGTCAACATGCTGCTACGCCTGCTAAGCCATTAGTGGCGCATGTGCCTGCGCAACAAAAATGCACAGAAGTGTAGTATGAGTACAAAAACAACGTGTACTCAGTAAGTATCCCGCCTAATCTCGAAGAAGTAGAGACGAGATGGCAACTTCGACACTAACTAAAGGTCCAGTAATATTATTATTAATGCGATGACTCACGGATTTATTAAGAACCACAGTAGATTCAAGTAAATTACTAAACAGGTAAAAGTTCCTCTTTATTAAAAGTCTCCGATTCATAATCCATTAATTAACAAATTTTCTCAAGTCGGGAGAGCATATATTAGTATCAACAAATGTCAAAGCAAGCAATACAAGCATGCGCAAACTCATGCCGAGGTCGTACGACCCGATCTAATAATATTTAAAATGTGCACTGCAGAGGGTCGAGCGGCCCGAACCATAGATGCATCTATTACCCCGCTCGCGAATCATACATACGACGCTGTCAAATATAAATAAACACGACAATCAGCCAATCTTGAATTTATCAGGGAACAAATATCCAAGGAAAAACCAAATTCTCTTTTAACAATTCAAGAAAATGAAATTTAATCTTCTTAGAAATTCACTTACAAATTCGATAGGATTCAAGAATTTAATTGTCAATAAGATCACAGATATTCCAAGTATAGCATGCTTTTTGGGTCCTAGACTACCCAGACTTACACATATTAGTAGCTACGCACGGACTCTCGTCACCTCGTGCGTACGTAGCCCCACAAATAGGAGCACATAACCAATTATTTCACCTATGGGGACAATTTCCTCTTACAAGGTTAGAAAGGAGACTCACCTCGTTCCGAAGGTCCATAACCGGCCTTCCACACCCTTCCTAAAACTCAAATTAATGCACAATGGTCCAAAACTAGCCAATAGTTATGCAAATCCATTAATATATGCTCAATTACTCGTTACAATCCAATTTATAGCAATTCCAAACCCCGATCGAAAAGTTGACAAAAATGCCCTCGGGCCCACGTGCCCGGATTTCCAATATTTTCGAAGAATAAGTTTACCCATAGCCTCACGAACTCAAATATATGATTTTCTCTTAATTCCATACCCAAAAATCGTGGTCAAATTCCAAGAATATAAATTTTCTAGGTCTTTCTACCAAAATCCCAAATTTCTACCAATTTACATGCTAAAATCCATACACAATCAATGTATTTAACTCAAGATAGGTGAGATTAACTTACCTTATCATAGATGGAGAAAATCTCTCTTCCAAAAGCTCCAAAATCGCCCAGCCCGAAATGAAAATGGGAGGAAATGAGCCTAAACTCGATTTTTAAAGATAGCTCACTGCCTCCAGTCCTTTCGCACCTGCGGTCTACTGACCGCTTTTGCCGTCCCGCAGGTGCGGACCAATGGCCGCTTCTGCGGTCTTTCCCCAAGCCTCTTACTTTCGCTTCTGCGCTTCTCCTTCCGCAGGTGCGGTCCCGCATCTGCGGCAAAGTTACCACATCTACGGTCCCAGCTGGCCTGCCCCTTTCAGCTTCTGCGATTGGACCGCCGCAGGTGGGGTCCCGCTTCTGCGGCAGCTTGACCGCATCTGCGGTCCCTTCCCTTCAGATCCAAACCGCATCTGCAGCTCCTTTGGCCGCTTCTCCGGCTCTGCACCTGCGGCCCAAGTCTCGCAGGTGCAGTTATACCAGCAACCAGCAGCCTCAGCCTTTCAATAATTCCATTTTCGATCCGTTAACCACCCGAAATCCACCCGAGGCCCCCGGGACCCCAACCAATCATACCAACCAGTCCCAAAACACATTACGGACTCGAGGCCTCAAATCATATCGAACAACGCTAAAACCACGAATCGACCTCCAATCCAAGCTTTATGAACTTTAGAATTTCAAACTTCTACTTTCGATGTTTAAACCTATCAAATCACGTCCGATTAACTTCAAATTTTGTGCACAAGTCATATTCAACATTACGGACCTACTCCAACTTCCGGAATTGGATTCCGACCCCGATATCAAAAAGTCCACTTCCGGTCAAACTTCTCAAAAACCTTCAAATTTTTATCTTTAGCCAAATGACTCCAAAATGACCCACGGACCTCCGAATTCACTTCCGATCGCGCTCCAAACACCAGAATCACCATACGGAGCTACTCCTAGACTCGGATTCCCAAACGGACGTCGGTAATACTGAAATGCACTTCAACCCCAAACTTATGAAATTTCTTCCCAAAATGCTAACTTCCACAATAGGCGCCAAAATGCTCCCGGGTCACCCAAAACCCGATCCGGTCACCCAAGTCCGAAATCATTATACAAACCTGCTGGAACCCTCAGATCCCGATTCCGAGGTCGTTTACTCTGAAATCCACTCCTAGTCAATTCTCTCAACTTAAAGCTTCAGAAATGAGAATTTCCCCTCGAAGTCAACTCCGAACTTCCCGAAATTTAATTCCGACCACGCGTACAAGTCATAATGCCTGAATTGAAGCTGCTAATGGCCTCGAATTGCTGAACGATGCGCTAGGGCTCAAAACGACCGGTCGGGTCGTTACAAAATAAATAATAAGTTAGATAACCATCAGTGAAATTGATCCTTTATTAATATTAAGAAACACCAAAACACCAAAGCATAAAGGAGAACGCACAATCGTTTTAAAAGATGAGCAGGGGCGGATCTAGTAAGGCCCGGGGGTGGTACGCTACCTGCAAGCTTATTGTTCTTGCCGGTGGCAAAGGAAATGAGATTCCACCTTGGTTGTGAAGGATCAAACCCCACTGGTAATAGCTTTTGAACCTTCTGGCTGACCTTCTTTTTGTGTGTTTTATTAGTTAAGTATTTGCTTTTTTCACACAAAGTTAAAATAACATTTTGTTTTGAAAATCTTCGCCCTATCATTACTAAAGTACTATATTTTTCCGTTAAATCGATTTATATTATATATAAAAAAGATAAATAACCCAAATCAAATTCCAAAGTTGCTCAAACCGACATATTTGCTCTATCTCGATGTATAAATAGCGACACATTGACGTTCAAAGCTAGGTGGCACTCAAAAGCTCCAAATCCTGGATCCGCCTCTGAAAATGAGCACTTTTTCATAAGCAATTCTTTATTGGCTTTGAGACGAAATAAATCTATAAAAAGTTACTATGAAGGTAAATTTATCAATTAAAACAACTCCTTGGAATATTTGAACGAAAGATTTATTATGTGCACTTTGGTAAAAAGTTAAAGAGTTTGAACCTAAACATGGCAGTTCAATTTGGGTAACATGTCATCAATTAGCCATCTTGCCAACCAACTATATGCTTTTTCTGTTAAATGAATTCCATCCCAACTGATGTAAGTACTCGGGTCAATGCACACTGGAACTCCTATAGCTCCACATTGATTATGTATGTCATAATTATAATCTCCTCCTATTCCACAACAAGCTTTCAGTAAAGAATTTTTGTCAAATCCTGCAATATATTTCAATCAAAAAAGTATGTAAATGCATATACTTTTCGATAAATATACATAAATTTCTTGCTTGAAAATTTGTCATAATATATTTTTTGATAAATAAGTGCATTTAGAGGAAAAGGAATTAAAAACACTAGTGGAAAAAATTAACTTATGTAACTGAAAATTTTACCGAACAAGAAAAAAACAGAAAAATGAAAGAACCTTACGATTAAAAATAAGGAATATTAGATATTTTTAAGCACTTACCGAGAAACATGGGATTTTGTAGAAGCCACATATAGGCATTGTAGTAGTCACCGTAAACGAGTGCAATGTTTGAATGCTCTTCTTTTAGCTCTTGAATAGCTTGTTTCAAATGATCATTGAAGAAGATTGCTAAATCATTTAAATCTTGCAAGCAATGGTACTCATCGTACGCAGTTGAATCGTTGGTCCTGAATTGCGTTAGGAAAATTGGGATACAACCAATTGGGAAGTTGCCCGGAACAACAATTCGAGTAGCCCCAAAACTAATGACTGTCTAAAAGAAACAAATTTCAACCAAAGAAAGGTAATCAATCTAAGAAAAAAAAAGATAATAAAAGCGTATCATAATCAATAGTTTGCTTCATTAATTTTTGAAATTTTGTTTTAAAACGTGTCATCTATTATTGCTTTCTTTTGAAACACTAATACCACAGAAATATTGTCACATTTTCCCCTTTTCCTCTTTCCAATCAAAGGATATAGTGGGAATGATAAAGGTTTATAATCATCTCTTATTAAGAGATTTAGAATTCAAATCTTGGAAATTGAGTCTTGTTCAATTGGAAACGCTAATCCCCCTCATATTGGGCTTTCATTGGGTTGCATTCGGATTAATGAAAATTTTGGATATTGAATTTTTAAAGCAAAAATAAACTGAAATAAGATACCACTAAAAGAAGGAGAGGGGATAAACTACAATATTATAATTAGTAACAAGCATAAACCTTTCGGATTTTTACTTAAATAACAAGTTGTATTCATTGTTTACTTTTCCTAACCGATATACATAGTTATACCTTGATTGTACATAATTATACGTAAAGTATACATATTATATATTATCGACTATTTTTAGTGTAAGTGATTACATAGACGGCTATTTGGGTTACATCGACTATTAGCCTCAAACCTATTTCAAAAGGGCAGCAACCATGCCCCCAGCTTAATTCCCACTCCCCTCGTCCACTGACAAATATAATTAAAGGTAGAAAGCAAAACTTACTCTAACACCTTGAATGATGGTCTGAACAACTTTTGGCACCATGCTTCGTAGCTCTTTTATCGTTTTACCTTTGAATAAGCCATAATTAAATTCATTTCCTCCTATTTCTCCAACTAGGAAAAGAGATTTCTTCAATTTTGCTAGGCGATCTGGGAAAAGGAAAAAAAATTAAAATATGATTGTTGATGCAACTTGTCGATTGGAAGATACCAAAGGATATCATCTCTTGGAATTAAGTATTTAGCAAATTAAATTAATTAATTACCAGTGGGGTAGGTGCTTTTGAAATGAGTAGACATCCAATCAAGTTGCACACTCAATGAACTATTGGTTACTGAATTAACAATCTTTTCCTTTGCCAGATTTTCAGTCGATAAAGCAGTAGCTCCTGCTACCGCAAAGTTCGCACCATGTCTAAAATTTGCATTTTGAAGCTTGTAGGGATTTATGAGAGGTAGACCAGATTGCAGTGCTATAAGAAAAAGCATACAAATTATTAGATTATTTTGGTAATTACAGGGATATCTCTCTGTACTGAACTGTAATTTTTCTTTTTATACAATTAGACCATTTATAAGATAATTGCAAAATATTTTTATAATAAGTATCAAGCTAGTAACCTGGTTAAAATGATAATTAGCTTACTACCACAAGTTAACTTATATATGCTGACACGATAACTAATTCATGGGATAATAATTTAACTTGTTATAACGGTTGCCTGTTTTATTTATTTTTCAGGTAATTAATTCTACTTATTATGAAAATTTATTTTAGTTTAATCCGAAAAACATAAATTAACATGAAAAGACAATGAAGTCTCTTACAACAACAACAAACATAGAGTAATCTCACAAGTGGGATCTGAAGAGGGTAGTGTAGACGCAAACCTTACCCCTTCTTGTGAAGGTCGAGAGATGTTTCTGATATACCCTTGGCTTAGAAAAAGCTTAATCACAACATAGTTGAAAAGAAATATAGTGGGAAACCACATGGAAAGAAAAGCACTAACAAGAAGCAGTAACATACATCAGCATGATAATAAGATAACCGAAATAAAAGAGACAACAAGCGGTAATAGAGATCTAATTAAGTGTTAGTGCTTTTCCTGATACAGTCAATTAAGTCTCTTACATACCTATGAAATCAATCATGAGCATGCCGTTAGAACAACGTCCAGTAGTATTCTGGAAAAAATTCATTCCATAAGGAAATCTTCCACATAGAAGACCTCGAGCACAACGATTTTCTCTTATGCAGTTGCCTGTATCAGAGAGTGAGTCACCCAATTGAAATATTTTATCAAATCTGCATTTCATTAATTGTGGTTTCTGAAGCATCAGTAATTGATCTTCACCATTGCTTTTCTGTTGAAGAACCACCAAACTAATAGAAGAAATAACTAGGAAATCTAACAGTGATCTAATTATCAGTGCCATAGCAAGAAAACTACACAAGGGAGCTGAAACTTCAGCTTTATGAATATGATCAATAACAATACTTTTTTCCCTGCAGAATACGATGAAGATATTTTAATAATACAAGTGGATAAAAATAATAATAATATGTGCACCTAAATTCTAGCTAGATTCCTTGAATTATTACAAACATACATTTTTTTAATCTATTGCATGACACACGGTTAAACTGTCAACTCTTATGTTCTCTCAAATAATTTGTAAATATATGTATTTTTTGTGAAGCTAATAAAAAAAGGAAGCAAGTGTATCACTAATTAAAAAGTGTTGCATGATACACGTCTAAATAATCAACTCCTTTGTTTTCTTGCTTTTTTCCTTAATAAATAATTAATGAAACTTTTGGGGAACTGCAAAAAGATTCCTAGTGATACAATAATCTGTATGATATAAACATTAAGTAGTTGGGTTGGGTATTAGGAATAATAATCATGATACAAGAATTTGTAATGTTTAATCCCTTGTAAATGGTTACTTTTAAGATTTCTGTATAGACAATCTCCGTATAAATTATACGATAAAAAGTACTATTTGTTTCTGTAAAACAAGATAGATTAAAAAATAAAGGTTATATAAATAAATAAAAAACTAACTGAACTTTGATTTCTAATCACATTTGAACTTTTGACATGAACCCCTTAAAATTTCGAAACATGAAAAATAGGCTGAATTAATGGAGGTTTACACACTCGTTATGAACGATGAATAATTTACTTCTATCAGGGAGGGAAAAGCGCATGGGCTATGGTCTTTTCGGGTTGTGATATATTGTGCTATTTACTTCTCCATGGTTATGGTCATGCGCTTCGTGTACTTGATGTCAAATTGCGTGTAGTTGTTGATTTTGAGCATTGTGGCTTGAGAAATTTCGTATGGACCGGTGTTGGATGGGTCACGTATTATAGTGGGGCTATGTTGGGACATGATCCTTTGTGTTAGATTCGTGTGTCTTGATCCTACTATGTGTGATGGGTTCATAGCATTGCGATGTAGTGGTACTTGTTGATCTGGTGAGTGGTTATGAGTTTCTGCGCGTTGCTTTTATCGCCGACAGTGTACGGAGGTTTTGAACAAGGTTTTATTTGATGAGGTTCATTACCGGTATTGGTTTGTTTTGAGCAGCTACTGCGATCGAGAATTCTTTCTACGATTATGCGAGTTGAGTGGTATATCATGTGATTACGTCTTGGGTTATGGCTATAGTTTGATATAGCTTGTTCAGGCTTATACAGTGTGTGGATACGAGGTTCGAGTTTTGTAAGGAATTTTGGATGTTGGGAATTGAGTTCCAAGGTTTATGGACTAAGGTTAAAATAATGATTTTCAGTTATGTTGTGTGGTCAGGCTTACATGGATTAGGGTGACGTGGGATCACCCCCGGGTATGTGCATGGTAAGGTTACAAGGCGATTTGATGGCTTTGGAACAACTCTTGGCACGTTCGAGAATGAACATATGTTTAAGAAGGGGAGATGTAACGACCCAGCTGGTCGTTTTGAGCATTTGCATTCTGTTCAGCTATCTAAATTCTTGAGCAGCAAAGTATGATGTGTGAATTGTCGGTTTTGATTTTCAGGTTATTCGGAATTGAGTTGGAAGAATGATTCTCAACTAAAAAGCTTTAAGTTGGAAGAGTTGACCAAGTTAGACTTTTGAGTATTTGACCCCGTATCGGAGTTGTGATGGTTCCGTTAGGTCCGAATGGTGATTCTGGACTTGGACGTATGCCCGGATTCGCATTTGGATATTCCTAGAAGGTTTTGGCACATTTTGGTGAAAATTAAAAAGTTGAAGGTTTGGAAGGTTGAGAGGGTTGACTGGGAGTTGACTTTGTTGATATCAGGTTCGGATTTTGATTTTGGAAGTTGGTATAGCTCCGTTGTGTCATTTGAAACTTGCACGCAAAATTTGACGTCATTCCGGGTTGGTTTGATATGATTCGGTGCGAGTCGCAGAAGTTGAAAGTTCCTAAGTTCACTTGGTTCGATTTGAGGTGTGATTCGTAGTTTTGACGTTGTTTGATGTGATTTAAGGGCTCGAGCAGGTCCGCATTACGTTATGGAACATGTTAGTATGTTTCACGGGGTCCCGAGGGCCCCGAGTGTATTTCGAATGAGCTTGGGGCCATTTCGTCATGTTTTAGAGTTGCTGGTTTTCTGATGCTTCAGGTACTCTAAGTGATCGCGTGTTTGCTGTCGCGATCGCGATGTGTTGTGGGAGCTGGGCGTGGTCCTTCTTCGCGTTCGCATAGCTGCTACCGCATTCGCGATTCTTGAGTTGGTTGTTAGTCGCGTTCGCGTCATGAAGTTCGCGATCGCGTAGTGCTATGGAAGGAGGCAGCCTCGTTGGCTTACGTGTTCACGGGAGGTGTTGCGCATTGCGCTTCTTTGGTTCACTAGTCTTCACGATCGCACTGATTTTCTCGCGATCGCGTGGTGCATTTTTTTGGCAGTTATTGTTTCCTCTTCGGGATCGCAAGTTTATTTCCGCAATCGCGATATGCAAATGCCTAGGCAGAATATAAAGTACTCTATTTCGAGGGCTTTTGATATTTTATCACTTTTTGAGTTAGAGAGCTCGGATTTGGGCTATTTTGGAGGGGATATTCACGTGTTGGTTTGGGGTAAGTGTTCTTTATCCGAATATGATTATATTTCGTGATTCCATCTTTGTTTTTAACATTAAATTAGTAATTTGAATTGGAGGAAAGGAGAATTTTTGTAAAACCTTTCAAAAAATGTAAAATGAGGATTTGAAGGACGAATTGATGTCGGAAATTGATAATTTTGGTATGATTGGACTCGTATCGGAATTGGTGTTCAGATTTTATGAATTTTGTTGGGTTCCGAGGTGCAGGCTTGGAGTTGACTTTTTGGGTTGACTTTTTAATTTTCTTTAAATATCGAAACTTTATTATTCGAAATTGTTTCCTATGGATTTTACTTACGATATGAAGTTATTTGGCTAGATTTGAGCCGTCTGGAGGTTGTTTCACACGAGAAGTCATTTTAGAGTATTGGTTTAGCTTCTCGAGGTAAATGTCTTGTCTAACTTTGTGTGGGGAAACTACCCCTTAGGATTCGAGTTGATTGTGTTATGTGTGTTATGTGAAAGCCATGTACGCAATGTGACGAGTGGGTACACGGGCTATACGTGGTATTTGACCGACTTAGGTTATCTAGACTCTTTCCATGCCTTTAAGTGATTTGTCATGATGTGTTATGTCTATCATTGTTAATCTACTCTTACATACTTTATTTGACGTTGTTAGCACTCATTGTACTTCTTACTTGATATTTTGCACTTATATGCTTCAGTTGAAGTTGTTGCCTTCCTTAATGTCTTATGACCTCTTAATTGATGAGTTCCTTCCATGACTTCGTGCTTATCTGATACTTGCCTTAATTGTTGTAATTGCACACCTTAGTTGTTACGTGCTTCACTTATCTTGTTGCTTTTGTAACATTTGTTGCGTTACTTGATTTTTACGTGATTCCTTCATTGTCATGTACTCATACCCTATTATTGTAGAAATTCTTGTAAATTGAGTATTGGATTGTTGATGTTAATTTGAGTTGCTTGTGGACTGGGTTGCACACTGCAACAGTTGGAATAAGGGAGGCTTTGTATTGATATGGTGAGATCGGGTTGCGCGCCGCAACATGTCAAATAAGGGAGGATTGATTTGGTGAAATAAGGGAGGATTATGATATTAACTCTGCTTATATGGTGTGATGGGTTACGCGCTACAACATATATTAACTTATTTTTATTGATATATACATGGTGGAATAAGGGAGGATCGTGTTTGTATGGCGAGATTAGGTTGCGCGCTGTAACAATTTATGTGTTTCGTATTCCTTATTGTATTGTGTTGGCTTCGGTTCTTTCGTACGAGACTCTGAGAATTGATATTTCTGGTTTTTACTTGTTTTCAAGGATTGAGTTGTTTTTATTAGTTTACTACTTTGCCGTCATTTCCTGTTTTTCTTTCCTATTACTATTATTTTGTTGAATTGATTTTCAAGATGAATTTACTATGCTGAGTCATTATCTCATACCCTATTGAGTTGTTAGTAACATACCGATTTTAAATAAAAGAATTAATAACATGCTTACCTTATGTGACTCTTAAGTTAAAACTCGATGTTTCATTCGGTATCTTACTATTTTTAATAGTCGTCATATTTCATTTTAATCGATTTCTCGAATTAATCTCCTTACCCTATCTAATGTTTCTACTTTACTTAAAAAGGAATTGCTATTATGTTTTGATTTATTAAATTCTATATTCAAATCAGTAGCTTATCCGATGCCTTATTTTATTTGAAAGTGTTATTCTCTTCACCCAAATATTTTCCAAAATAAACTCATTTTCTCATTGATTTCCCGTTTGGTTCAAAAACTGCAATTTTACTTTATTGTACATGAATAGACCCCTCGAATATTAATTATTAGCATTTGACACAGATACTATGTACCTGGTAGCACGTGTATTTTGCGGTACGAAAGTGACATGGAAAATGTGGGCACAAGGTGCCATGTGTGTAACGTTTGGAAGTTGTGATTTATGGTATGAGATTACGAGAAGTGGGATTGTTGAAATTTGTGTATTAGGAATGATTTGATTGGTTGAGTTGTCATCATTTTTCCTACTTGAACACATTCATACTTCATTCGTACCCCGACTATGTTGTTGCTTAATTACTTGGTCATTTCTCCTTGCCATTTGTTATCCCCTTATATTATGTGATGACCTAAAAGGTCATCTTTTGTTTTAGAGTCCATTTCATGTTTTGAGGCCTTGAAAACCTCCTTGTATCTCTCCTCGATTTTCGTGCGCAGTCCGGGCGCGATACCGGAAAGCTTTTGTGTGAAAAATTTTAAGAAAAAATTGATTTTGGCTTAAAAATATGATTTTAGTTCACTTCAGTCAACATTTTGGGTAAAAGGACCCGGGCCTGTATTCCGACGGTCCCGGAGGGTCAATAGTAAAATATGGGACTTGGGCGTGTGCCCGGAATTGAATTCCGAGGTCCCTAGCCCGAGAATTTTTTTTAAAGAATATTGTTTGTTGGAAAATATAAGGACTTTTGGAAATGAAATGGTGTAAAATCTTGATGGTATCGGGCCCGTATTTTGGTTCCGGAGCCCGGTACAGGCTTAATATAATATTTATGTCATATCTGTGAAATTTGGTAAGAATCGGAGTTGATTTGGTATAAATCGGACCCTTGGTTGAGAAAATAGAAATTTGAAGTATCTTGTGAAATTCATGAGTTTTGGTGTTAAATTCGTTGTTTAAGATGTTATTTTGGCGATTTGATTGCACAAACAAGTCCGTATGATATTTTTAGACTTGTGTGCATGTTTGGTTTGGAGCCCCGAGGGCTCGGGTGAGTTTTGGATAGGCCATGGAGTGTTTTGAACCTTAAACAAAATTGCTGGTATTGCAGGTCTGCAGACTTCGCATTTGCAAAGTCTAGCTCGCAAATGCGAACACCGCAATTGCGAAGGACCATCGCATTCGCGATGACTGGGCGAGGTAGGGGACCTTCGCATTTGCGAAGTTCACAGTCGCAAATACAACAAAAGCAGAGGCAGCAATTGCGAACATCTGTTCGCATTTGCGAAGGCAGCAGGTCAGACCAAGCTTCGAATTTGCGAAGCATTGGTCGCATTTGCGAGTTCGCAATTGCGAACCTGTGATCGTAAATGCGATACCTGCAACCGCTCAAAAACAGGTTTTGACGGGATTTCAATTCATTCTTTCAAATTTTCGAACCCTAAGCTCCCATAGGGGATTTTCCAAAGAAAAATTCTCCCCCAAATCATAGGTAAACAATTTCTAACTCATCTATTTCAATCTAATTCATCTTTTTACATGATTTCACTCCAAAATCTAGGGTATTTCATGGGAAATTGGGTGTTCTTGGGTAGAAATTAGGATTTTCGAATTTTGGGGATTTGGACCTCAATTTGAGGTCGGATTTCAAAACAAATTGCATATTTGAGTTCGGGAGTGAATGGGCAATCGGGTTTGGTCCGAACTTTGAGTTTTGACCAAGCGGGCCCGGGGTCGGGTTTTGAATTTTTGGGGAAAACATTGGGAAATCTTTATTCATGCATTAGAATTGGTTTATTTAGCTTTTATTGATGTTATTAAATTAATTGTGGCTAGATACGAGTGAATTGGTAGTGGAATCGAGAGGTAAAGCGGTGGTTGAGTGTTGAATTACCCGTTGGCATGAGGTAAGTGTTTGGTTTAACCTTGGCTTGAGGGAATAGAAATTCCTGACTTATGTGCTAAATGAAATATCATGTGTGTGGCGTATAGGTATGGTGACGAGTACCTATGCGCCACTAAATTTCCATTTTTTTATTTGTTGCCTTCCCAGTTTCCTATTATACTATTTCTTGTCTTATTTGCTACTTGCTTGACCTGTTTCCATGGCTTAATTGCTACTTGCTCATAAATGCTTCCATGCCTAATTGCTTCATATTAACTGTTGCTCTCTCATTTGAAGTATCTAATTGTTTCATGGTATCGCTTTATTACACTGTTGGCATATATTGGGTTGTTGGTGCCTTATGGTGCACTTTGGTTGGTCTTGCTGATTAGTTTTCATGGGTGAAGTTTTATATTCGTGGCAATATTCCATTGTGTGGGTTGAAGTATAAGAGATGTAGAAATTTAATTAATTTTTTAGATACCTTGTGTTTGATCTTTGTGATTGGTGTTGTTGTACATACATATGTTGGGATCGGGTTGCACGCCACAACAGGAGGAATAAGGGAGGAAATCGCTTGTCTGGTGGGATAGGGTTGCACGCCGCAACAAGGAGTATTAAGGGTGGACAGGTGGGATCGGGTTGCGCGCCGCAACATGAGGAATAAGGGTGATATGTGTTGAGGAGTAATAAGGGAGGATATGTGGGATCGGGTTGCGCGCCGCAACAAGGAGATATCAGGGAGAATATTGATACTAATACTATTGGAATATTGATACTGTTATTGTTGGAATGTTGATACTGTTATTGTTTATATGGTGGGATCCGGATGCATGCCGCATCAATTATTATTTTTGGCATTTATTTCTGCTGAAGTTAATATTGAGGTGTTGAAATTCCCTAAGGATTGGTTATAGCTGAATACTAGTAGACTCGTTGGGTCCTGTGTTCCTTTAATGCATGTTCTGGTTATTTTTCATTCTGTACTTCTTTTCTGTTTATTATAAACTATTGCAGGTTATATATATATTGTTATGCCCCGCCGTAGCCTCGGCACTACTTCGTCGAGGTTAGGCTCGGCACTTACCAGTACATGGGGTCGGTTGTACTGATGCTACACTCTACACTTTTTGTGCAGATCCTAGTGCTGGACCATACGGACCGTAGTTCGAGGTTGCTGCCTTCAGTCCAATGGAGACCCGAGGTAGTCCTGGAGGCGTCCGCATGCCTTGGCGTCCCCTTCTATCCTGTTTCATTCCTATTGTATCTATTTCCGAAACAGATGTGTATTTCTTTGTTCAGACTATTATGTGTAGTATTCGTAGATGGTCCGTGAAATTATGACACCAGTTCTGGGTGGAGTTTTATTACAGTTTTCGTCATTTGTATTAAGATAACCTGTTAAATTCTGTTCTTTTATTTTTATTCTGTTGATTTACTTATGTTAACTTGTAAATTCTTAAAAGATAAAGGAAAAAGGTAGGATATTCTGAAACGTTGGCTTGCCTAGCGAGTACAATGTTAGGCGCCATCACGGTCCGGACGGTGGGAAATTCGGGTCGTGACAAGTTGGTATCAGAGCACTAGGTATCTTAGGTCTCAGAATTCACGGACAAACTTAGTAGAGTCTGAGGGTTCTGTACAGAGACGTCTGTGCTTATCCTCCAGAGGCTACGGAGTTAGGAACAGTTTCCCTTCTATTCATCTCTGTCGTGCGGTTTGATCTCTCAATGCTAATTGAACTCTCTACTCTGTTCTTTCGCAGATGGCGAGAACGCGTACTGCTTCATGATTTGATCAGCAGCCCGAGCCCCCGATGGCAACTCCTACGAGGGGCAGAGGATGAGGTCGAGGCCATGCTAGAGGCCGAGGTAGGGGCAGGGCACAGCCAAGAGCAGCAGCACCGGCGGCAAAGCCTCAGGTTGAGTTTGATGATGAGGTTCCGGCCCAGACCGTTCCAGCGGGACCAGCTCAGGTCCCAAAGGGGTTCATAGTTATCCCGGTACTCCAGGATGCTCTGGTCCGTCTAGTGGGCCTTATGGAGAGTGTCACTCAGGAAGGCATACTTCCAGTAGCACCAGCCGTCTCTCGGGCTGCGGGAAGAGCACAGACTCCCGCTACCCACACACCAGAGCATGTGGCTCCCCAGTTTCAGACTCTAGCAGCTCAGCCAGTTGGGGTAGTCCCGCCAGGTGTTGTGGCTCAGACCGGCGATGGAGCAACTATGTCTACAGATGCTTTATGGAGGTTGGATAGGTTTACCAAGCTTTTCACTACTACCTATTGCGGTACATCTTCAGAGGATCCCCAGGACTATTTGGACAGTTGCCATGAGGTTCTACGGAACATGGGGATAGTGGAGACCAATGGGGTCGACTTTGCTGCTTTTCGCTTATCAGGTTCTGCCAAGAAATAGTGGAGGGATTTCTTTTTGGCTAGACCAGCTGGGTCGCCTGCTTTGACTTGAGATCGGTATTCTCAGCTATTTCTGGAGAAGTTTCTCCCTATCACTCAGAGAGAGGACTATCGGAGGCAGTTTGAGCGCCTTCAGCAGGGTTCTATGACCGTCACTCAGTACGAGACCAGATTTATTGACTTGGCCCGTCATGCTCTTCTTATACTTCCCACCGAGAGAGAGAGGGTGAGGAGATTCATTGAGGGACTCACTCAGCCTATCAGATTGGAGATGGCTAAGGACACAGGGAGCGAGATTTCTTTCCAGGATGCAGCCAATATGGCCAGACGAGTCGAGATAGTTTTAGCTCAAGGTAGTGGTCAGGGGTCTGACAAGAGGCCACGCCAATTTGGCAGGTTCAGTGGTGCCTCATCTGGAGGTAGGGATTCTTTTGGTAGAGGCCACCATCCCAGGCCATTTCATTCAGCGCTTCAGGCATCCCATGGAGCTTCAGGGAGTCGTGGTCCGTATGTACCTCCTTCAGGGCAGCCAACTTATAGTGCACCGCCGCTCCCATCAGGGCACCTCCTCTTCAAAGTTATTATCGCGGTCAGCCGGCCCGTCAGGGTCAGTCTCAGTTTCCTCAGCCGCAGAATTCAGATGGATGTTTTGAGTGTGGTGAGTATGGCCATATCCGGAGGGCTTGTCCGAGATTAGTGGGTGCTCAGTCATAGCAGCAGAGTTCTCATGCCATGATTCAGGCACCGCCTGCCCAGCCAGCTAGAGGTAGGGATCAGCCCGCTAGAGGTGGAGGTCAGGCCATTAGAAGTGGAGGCCAGGCCGGTAGAGGTGGAGGCCAGCCAGCAGGAGGCCATCCCAAGGATGTGGTTCAGGGTGGTGGGGCCCATCCCCGATGTTATGCTATTCCAGCTAGGCCTGAGGCTGAGTCCTCCGATGCATTTATCACAGGTACGGTTTCAATTTGCAGTATAGATGCTTCAGTTCTATTTGATCCAGGGTCTACGTAGTCCTATGTGTCATCTTATTTTGCTCCATATTTGGTTGTGCCTCGTGATGCCTTGATTGTTCCCGTGTATGTGTCCATGTCGGTGGGTGATTCTATTGTAGTAGATCGTGTCTATCGCTCGTGTGTGATTGTCATTGGGGGTCTTGAGACTAGTGTAGATCTCCTACTCGATATGGTTGATTTCGATGTCATTTTGGGGATGGATTGGCTGCCACCTTACCATGCTATATTGGATTGTCATGCAAAGACCGTGACCTTAGCCTTTCCGGGGTTGCCTCGATTGGAGTGGAGAAGTACTCCTGGTCATTCAAACAGTAGGGTTATTTCGGATGTGAAGGCTCGGCGTATGGTTGAAAAGGGGTGTTTGGCCTATTTGGCCTATGTTCGTGATTCTAGTGCTGATCCTTCTATGGATTTTGTACCAGTTGTTCGCGAGTTTCCAGAGGTATTTCCTGCAGACCTGCCGGGGACGCCACCCGAATGGGATATTGACTTTTGCATTGATTTGGCTCCGGGTACTCAGCCCATTTCTATTCCTCCGTATCGCATGGCCCCGCCAGAGTTGAAAGAATTGAAGGAGCAGTTGCAAGACTTGCTTGATAAGGGCTTCATCAAACCTAGTGTCTCGCCCTGGGGTGCGCCGGTGTTGTTTGTTAAGAAGAATGATGGGTCGATGAGGATGTGTATTGATTATCGGCAGTTGAACAAGGTTACAATCAAGAATAAGTATCCATTGCCGAGGATTGATGATTTGTTTGATTAGCTTCAGGGTGCCAAGGTATTTTTGAAGATTGACTTTAGATCTAGCTACCATCAGTTGAGGATTAGCGCATCCGATGTCCCTAAGACAGCTTTTCACACTCGGTACATGCATTATGAGTTTTAGTGATGTCGTTTGGGTTGACGAATGCCTCAGCAGCATTCATGGATTTGATGAACCAAGTGTTTAGGTCTTATTTGGATTCCTTCATGATTGTCTTCATTGATGATATTTTGATGTACTCCCGCAGTCGAGAGGAGCACGAGCAGCATCTTCGAGTCGTTCTTTAAACTCTAAGAGACAGTCAGTTGTACGCTAAGTTTTCGAAATGTGAGTTCTGGTTGAGTTGCCTTCTTGGGTCACGTTGTATCAGCAGAGGGTATTCAGGTGGATCCGAAGAAGATAGAGGTAGTCAAGGACTAGCCTAGACCCACATCAGCTACAGAGATCCGGAGTTTCTTAGGTTTGGCGGGTTATTACCGCCGGTTCGTGGAGGGGTTTTCATCTATAGCAGCCCCGATGACCAGGTTGACCCAGAAGGTTGCCCAGTTCAGGTGTTCGGACGAGTGTGAGGCGAGCTTTTAGAAGCTCAAGACAGCTTTGACTACGGCGCTGGTGTTGGTGTTGCCCACAGGTTCAGGTCCATTTACAGTATATTGTGACGCATCTTGTATTGGACTTGGTGCGGTGTTGATGCAGAATGGCAAGGTTATTGCATATGCTTCGCGGCAGTTGAAGATTCACGAGAAGAATTATCCAGTTCATGATTTGGAGCTAGCATCCATTGTTCACACACTGAAGATCTGGAGGCATTATTTATATGGCGTGTCATGTGAGGTGTTCACGGATCATAAGAGTTTGCAGTATTTTTTCAAGTAGAAGGAGCTCAATTGGAGGCAGAGAAGGTGGTTGGAGCTACTAAAACACTATGATATCACCATCGTGTATGTGACGACCCAAAGGGTCATCACCTGTTTCCTCATTCGTTCTGTGCTTTCGAGGCCTTGGAAACCTCACTTTTGGTTGCCTCGATTTGCGTGCGCACTCCGGGCGCGAAGCCGGAAAATTTTTATGTTAAAATATATGAATTCTGTGAAAAATTTGGTGAATTATGATATTAATATTGATATAGTTGACTTTGGTCAACATTTTGGGTAAACGGAACCCGGACCCGTGATGTGACGGTCCCGGGAGGTCCGTAGAAAAATATGGGACTCGGACATGTGTCCGGAGTCGAAATCCGAGGTCCAGAACCCCGGTAAAAGAATTTTTCTGATAAATTGTTTTCTGAAATTGATAAGGAAAAATGGAAATGAAAATGAGTTAGAAAATATAGGTATCAGGCTCGTATTCTGGTTCCGACGCCCGGTACAGGTCTTAAATATGCGTTAAGCGCTTCCTGTGAAATTTGGTCGAAATCGGACGTCGTTTGACGTGTTTCAGACCTAAATAGCTAAAGTTGAAGGTTTATGAACTTTGAAATGAAAATTAGGAGTTTTGGGGGTTGATTCTTTGATTTTGATGTTATTTTAGCGATTTGATCGCTCGAGCAAGTTCGTAGGATGATATCGAGTTAGTGTGTGTGGTTGGTTGGGAGCCCCGAGGGCTCGGGAGTGTTTCGGAGGTGTTCCGGGAGGTTTTAAAACTTAGAAAAGTTGCAGAAAAGTCTGCAACAGGTGCCCAGTCATTTCCTTCTTCGCGATCGCACTCTCTCTCCCGCGTTCGCGAAGCATCAGAATTTCCTTCATCGCGTTCGCGTACAACATCACGCGTTCGCGTAAGCCAAATTTGGGACCCCAGTATTTTCCTCTTCGCGTTCGCATTCAACTGTTCGCGAACGCGTAGCCTTGCAGCTTTCTTCAGCGCGTTCGCGTGGGCTTTCACGCGTTCGCGTAGAACAAATCCTGGACCCCCCAGTGTTTCTCCTTCGCGTTCGCATCCTCCCAATCACGAACGCGTTGACCTGCCCAGTTACCCTTCGCGAATGCGGCCCTCTTCCCTCGAACGCGAAGGGCAATTTTGCCCTGTTATAGTTTTAATTTCCAGAACAGTGTAGTTACGGGAATTTCATGAAAACACACGAGCTCCTTCTTCTCCAAGGTCTTTAGGCGTCCATTGAAGCTCCCTTTCCCAAAACTTCTTGGGTTAGTAAATCTTAACTCGTTTTCTTCATTTTCCATCAATATTTGTTGAATTCCTAAGCCTAAAACATATAATTTAGGGTAGAAATTGGGGGAAATGGGTAGAGTTAGGTTTTTGAAAATTTTGGGCGATTCAACCTCAATTTGGGGTCGGATCTTGAAATAAATTATATNGTTATTAAATTAATTGTGGCTAGATACGAGTGAATTGGTAGTGGAATCGAGAGGTAAAGCGGTGGTTGAGTGTTGAATTACCCGTTGGCATGAGGTAAGTGTTTGGTTTAACCTTGGCTTGAGGGAATAGAAATTCCTGACTTATGTGCTAAATGAAATATCATGTGTGTGGCGTATAGGTATGGTGACGAGTACCTATGCGCCACTAAATTTCCATTTTTTTATTTGTTGCCTTCCCAGTTTCCTATTATACTATTTCTTGTCTTATTTGCTACTTGCTTGACCTGTTTCCATGGCTTAATTGCTACTTGCTCATAAATGCTTCCATGCCTAATTGCTTCATATTAACTGTTGCTCTCTCATTTGAAGTATCTAATTGTTTCATGGTATCGCTTTATTACACTGTTGGCATATATTGGGTTGTTGGTGCCTTATGGTGCACTTTGGTTGGTCTTGCTGATTAGTTTTCATGGGTGAAGTTTTATATTCGTGGCAATATTCCATTGTGTGGGTTGAAGTATAAGAGATGTAGAAATTTAATTAATTTTTTAGATACCTTGTGTTTGATCTTTGTGATTGGTGTTGTTGTACATACATATGTTGGGATCGGGTTGCACGCCACAACAGGAGGAATAAGGGAGGAAATCGCTTGTCTGGTGGGATAGGGTTGCACGCCGCAACAAGGAGTATTAAGGGTGGACAGGTGGGATCGGGTTGCGCGCCGCAACATGAGGAATAAGGGTGATATGTGTTGAGGAGTAATAAGGGAGGATATGTGGGATCGGGTTGCGCGCCGCAACAAGGAGATATCAGGGAGAATATTGATACTAATACTATTGGAATATTGATACTGTTATTGTTGGAATGTTGATACTGTTATTGTTTATATGGTGGGATCCGGATGCATGCCGCATCAATTATTATTTTTGGCATTTATTTCTGCTGAAGTTAATATTGAGGTGTTGAAATTCCCTAAGGATTGGTTATAGNATTGGAATTTGGTCCGAGCCTCGAGTTTGGACCATGTGGGCCCGGTGTCGGATTTTGCTATTTTTGGAAGAATGGTAGGAAATTCATTTCTAGGCTATGGGATTATGTTGTTGAGCCTCATTTGATATTATTGAATTAATTATGATTAGATATCATTGTTTCGGAGTCGAATTCTAGAGGAAAGGCGGTGTTAGAGGCTTGATTGCTATTTTCGGACCGAGGTAAGTGTTTGATCTAACTTTGGCTTGAGGGAATAGGATTAGAGTATCATAAATGCTATTTGCTAATTGATCGAGTACGGTGTATAGGCGTGGTGACGAGTGTCTATACACCGGAGTCTAGCATGACCGTGGGTCTTTGTTTGTGCTTGTTTATGAGATAATTTGGAACTCTTCTAAGCTACAACATGTTTTTCTGCAAATGTGAAGAGTTTGAGGATAAGTTGTGAAATATTAATATCTTGGAGCATTGGCTCGAGTGATAAATACCATTGAGTAAGAGATGAACGTATTGAAAAGAGTTGTGATTAATCCCTTGCCGGGATGGTTTGATTACAGTGAGTATTGCCCTTGCCGGGTTGTGAAAGATATTGTTATTGTTCCCTTGCCGGGACTTGGTTGTTATTTGTGTTATTCCCTTGCCGGGATAGTTCATATTACTTGTTTATTCCTCTTGCCCGTTTGGTTGTGACTGTTATTTGGGTGAGGAAGAGTGAAATTGCACGAAGGGTCATTCCGTGCTATTCTTGATTATATTTGCACGAAGGGTCATTCCGTGCTATTCATGCCGTGCTATGTTTTGACTATTTATGCACGAAGTTACATTCCGTGCTCTGATTTGATTATATTTGCACGAAGGGTCATTCCGTGCCATGAGATGAGAGCTATGTGAGGGAAAGCACGAAGGGTGATGCCGTGCATTTTATTTGATTGCTTTGGGTGAGATTGAGAGTAAAAGCACGAAGGGTGATGCCGTGCAACTATTGAATTTCTTATTCTTTGATAATTATTGTTGTGCCATGTTTCTTAATTACGCTGATGAACTTTATATCCAAATTGTACTCTCCCCATAGCATGTTTCCCTCCCTTTTAACTGTTTAGTTTCGGTATTTTCTTTCCTTTGGTTGCATATTTGTATATAAAAATGGTACAGGTTGGTTTGGTAGTCCTGTCTAGCCTCGTCACTACTTCGCCGGGGTTAGGCCAGGCACTTACCAGCATATGGGGTCGGTTGTGCTGATGCTACACTCTGTGCATTTCTTTGTGCACAGATCCAGGAGCAGCTTTTGGACAGCAGCAGTAGGATTCTTATCCGGAAGCTATCTTCAGTCCAGGGACTCTCGAGGTAGCCTAACTGGCGTTCGCAGGCCGAAGTCCCTTTCCTTATTTTAGTTTGTTTTCATTGTATCTAAACAGACATGTGTATTTCTTTCATTCCGACTTGTTGTAGTATTCTATAGTAGTCCGTGAGCTAGTGACACCAGTTTTTGGGTAGGGATGTGTTTCAAATTTCCGCATTTTTATATCTTTTGTTAAACTTAAAGTCTTCCGCATTTCTTTAACTGTTGTTAGTATATTATATTGTTGAGGTTGGATAGTGAATGTTTAATGTATGGCTGGCCTAGCTCTGTTAGTAGGCGCCATCACGACGCCCGATGGTGGGAAAAATCCGGGTCGTGACAGTGTATCATCCGGGGTAGGCCAATGTGGTGGCCGATGCTTTGAGTAGGAAGTCAGCCAGTATGGGCAGCCTTGGGTAGATTCCGGTCGGTGAGAGGCCGCTTGCTTTGGATGTTCAAGCGTTAGCCAATCAGTTTGTGAGGTTGGATGTTTCTGAGCCCAGCCGTGTTCTAGGTTGTACAGTCGCTCGGTCTTTATTATTTTAGCGTATCAGGGATCGACAATTTGATTATCCTCATTTGCTAGTCCTTAGGGACATAGTGCGGCACTGTGGCGCCAAGCAGGTTACAGTTGGAGATGATGGAGTTTTGAGGATGCAGGGTCGAGTTTGTGTGCCTAATGTGGATGGACTTTGTGACTTGATTCTAGAGGAGGCCCATAGTTCTCGGTATTCTATTCATCCGGGCGCCGCTAAGAGGTATCAGGACTTGCGGTAGCCTTACTGGTGGAGCATAATGAAGAAGGACATTGTTGCGTATGTAGCTCAGTGTTTGAATTGTCAGCAGGTAAAGTACGAGCATCAGAGGCCGAGTGGTTTGTTCCGGAAGATTGAGATTCTTGAGTGCAAGTGGGAGCGTATCACCATGGACTTCGTTGTTGGACTCCATCAGAGGAAGTTCGATGCGGTATGCGTTATTGTTGATAGGCTGACCAAGTCAGCGCATTTCATTCCTGTGGCACTCTCCTATTCTTCAGAGAGGTTAGCTGAGATCTATATCCAGGAGATTGTTCGTCTTCATGGTGTGCCTGTGTCTATTATTTCTGACCGATGTAAGCAGTTTACCTCGCATTTCTGGAGGGCAGTTCAGCGTGAGTTGGGTACACGGGTCGAGTTGAGCACAACATTTCATCCTCAGACGGACGGACAGTCCGAGCGTACTATTCAGATTTTGGAGGATATGCTCCGAGCATGTGTTATTGACTTTGGAGGTTCGTGGGATCAGTTCTTGCCATTAGCAGAGTTTGTCTACAACAACAACTATCAGTCAAGCATCCGGATGGCTCCTTATGAGGCATTATATGGTAGATGGTGTCGATCGCCAGTTGGGTGGTTTAAGCCGGGAGAGGCTCGATTGTTGGGTACAGAATTGGTACAAGATGCCTTGGACAAGGTTAAGATCATTCAGGATAGGCTCCGTACAGCTTAGTCCAGGCAAAAGAGTTACACCGACTGTAAGGTTCGTGATGTGGCATTCATGGTCAGAGAACGAGTGTTGCTTCGGGTGTCGCCCATGAAGGGCGTGACGAGATTTGGAAAGAGGGGCAAGCTAAGCCCTAGGTTCATAGGGCCTTTTGAGATTCTTGATCGAGTGGGAGAGGTGGCTTACAGACTTGCGTTGCCACCGAGTTTATCAGCTGTGTATCCAGTGATTCATGTGTCCATGCTTCGGAAGTATCACGGCGATCCATCCCACGTGTTAGACTTCAGCACTGTCCAATTGGACCAGGACTTGAGCTATGAGGAGGAGCCGGTAGCTATTTTAAACCGGCAGGTTCGTCAGTTGAGATCAAAGAGTTATCCGTCGATTCGTGTTCAGTGGAGAGGTCAGCCTATTGAGGCAGCTACCTGGGAGTCCGAGTCCAATATCCGGAGCCGATATCCCCATCTTTTCACCGACTCAGGTACTTTTCTATGTCCGTTCGAGGTCGAACGGTTGTTTTAGAGGTGGAGAATGTGATGACCCAAAAGGTCATCTTTTGTTTTAGAGTTTATTTTCGTGTTTTGAGGCCTTGAAAACCTCCTTGTATCTCTCCTCGATTTTTGTGCGCAGTCCGGGCGCGGTATCGGAAAGCTTTTGTGTGAAAAATTTAAGAAAAAAATGATTTTGGCTTAAAAATATAATTTTAGTTGACTTCAGTCAACATTTTGGGTAAACGAACCCGAACCCGTGTTTCGACGGTCCCGGAGGGTCCGTGGTAAAATATGGGACTTGGGCGCATGCCCGGAATTGAATTCCGAGGTCCCTAGCCCGAGAAAAGAATTTTTAAAGAAAATTGTTTGCTGGAAAATATAAGGACTTTTGGAAATGAAATGGTGTAAAATCTTGATGGTATCGGGCCCGTATTTTGGTTCTGGAGCCCCATACAGGCTTAATATAATATTTACATCATATCTGTGAAATTTGGTAAGAATCGGATTTGATTTGGTATAAATCGGAGCCTTGGTAGAAAATAGAAATTTGAACTATCTTGTGAAATTCATGAGTTTTGGTGTTAAATTCGTTGTTTAAGATGTTATTTTGGCGATTTGGTCGCACAAACAAGTCCGTATGATGGTTTTTAGACTTGTGTGCATGTTTGGTTTGGAGCCCCAAGGGCTCGGGTGAGTTTTGGATAGGCCACAGAGTGTTTTGAACCTTAAAGAAAATTGCTGGTATTGCAGGTCTGCAAACTTCGCACCATCGCATTTGCGATGGCTGGGCGGGGCAGGGGACCTTCGCATTTGCGAAGTTCACAGTCCCAAATGCGACAAGAGCAGAGGCCGCAATTGCGAACATCTATTCGCATTTGCGAAGGCAGCAGGTCAGACCAAGCTTCGCATTTGCGAAGCATTGGCCGCGTTTGTGAGTTCGCAATTGCGAACCTGTGATCGCAAATGCGATACCTGCAACTGCTCAAAAACAGGTTTTGACGGGATTTCAATTTATTCTTTCAAATTTGCTAACCCTAATCTCCCATAGGCGATTTTCCAAAGAAAAGTTCTTCCCAAAATCATAGGTAAACAACTTCTAACTCATCTCTTTCAATATAATTCATCTTTTTACATGATTTCACTCCAAAATCTAGGGTTTTTCATGGGAAGTTGGGTGTTCTTGGGTAGAAATTAGGATTTTAGAGTTTATTTTCGTGTTTTGAGGCCTTGAAAACCTCCTTGTATCTCTCCTCGATTTTTGTGCGCAGTCCGGGCGCGGTACCGGAAAGCTTTTGTGTGAAAAATTTTAAGAAAAAAATGATTTTGGCTTAAAAATATAATTTTAGTTGACTTCAGTCAATATTTTGGGTAAACGAACCTGGACCCGTATTCCGACGGTCTCGGAGGGTCCGTAGTAAAATATGAGACTTGGGCGTATGTTCGGAATTGAATTCCGAGGTCCCTAGCCCGAGAAAAGAATTTTAAAAAAAAATTATTTGCTGGAAAATATAAGGACTTTTGAAAATGAAATGGTGTAAAATCTTGATGGTATCGGGCCTGTATTTTGGTTCTGGAGCCCGGTACAGGCTTAATATAATATTTACGTCATATCTGTGAAATTTGGTAAGAATCGGATTTGATTTGGTATAAATCGGACCCTTGATAGAAAATAGAAATTTGAACTATCTTGTGAAATTCATGAGTTTTGGTGTTAAATTCGTTGTTTAAGATGTTATTTTGGCGATTTGGTCGCACAAACAAGTCCGTATGATGTTTTTAGACTTGTGTGCATGTTTGGTTTGGAGCCCCGAGGGCTCAGGTGATTTTTGGATAGGCCACAGAGTGTTTTGAACCTTACAGAAAATTGGTGGTATTGCAGGTCTGCAAATTTTGCACCATCGCATTTGCGATAGCTGGGCGGGGCAGGGGACCTTCACATTTGCGAATTTCACAGTCCCAAATGCGACAAGAGCAGAGGCCGCAATTGCGAACATCTGTTCGCATTTGCGAAGGCAGCAGGTCAGACCAAGCTTCGTATTTGCGAAGCATTGGTCGCATTTGTGAGTTCGCAATTGCGAACTTGTGATCGCAAATGCGATACCTGCAACTGCTCAAAAACAGGTTTTGATGGGATTTCAATTCATTCTTTCAAATTTTCAAATTCTAATCTCCCATAGGCGATTTTCCAAAGAAAAGTTCTTCCCAAAATCATAGGTAAACAACTTCTAACTCATTTCTTTCAATCTAATTCATCTTTTTACATGATTTCACTCCAAAATCTAGGGTTTTTTCATGGGAAATTGGGTGTTCTTGGGTAGAAATTAGGATTTTCGAATTTTGAGGATTTGGACCTCAATTTGAGGTCGGATTTCAAAATAAATTGCATATTTGAGTTTGGGAGTGAATGGGTTGGTCCGAACTTCGAGTTTTGACCAAGCGGGCCTGGGGTCGGGTTTTGACTTTTTGGGGAAAATATTGGAAAATCTTTATTCATGCATTAGAATTGGTTTATTTAGCATTTATTGATGTGAATAAATTAATTGTGGCTAGATACAAGTGAATTGATGGTGGAATCGAGAGGTAAAACGGTGGTTGAGTGTCGAATTACCCGTTGGCTTGAGGTAAGTATTTGGTTTAACCTTGACTTGAGGGAATAGGAATTCCCGACTTATGTGCTAAATGAAATATCATGTGTGTGGCGTATAGGTGTGGTGACGAGTACCTATGCGCCACCAAATTTCCATTGTTTTGTTTGTTCCCTTCCCCGTTTCCTATTATATTATTTCTTGTCTTATTTGCTACTTGCTTAATCTGTTTCCATGGCTTAATTGCTACTTGCTCATAAATGCTTCCATGCCTAATTGCTTCATATTAACTGTTGCTCTCTTATTTGAAGTATCTAATTGTTTCATGGTTTCGCTTTATTATACTGTTGGCTTATATTGGGTTGTTGGTGCCTTATGGTGCACCTTGGTTGGTCACGCTGATTAGTTTTCATGGGTAAACTTTTTTATTCGTGGCAATATTCCATTGTGTGGGTTGAAGTATAAGAGATGTAGAAATTTAGTTAATTTGTGAAATACCTTGTGTTTGATCTTTGTGATTGGTGTTGTTGTACATATATATGTTGTTGTACATACATATGTTGGGATCGGGTTGCACGCCACAACAGGAGGAATAAAGGAGGAAATCGCTTGTCTGGTGGGATCGGGTTGCACGCCGCAACAAGGAGTAATAAGGGTGGACAGGTGGGATCGGGTTGCGCGCTGCAGCAGGAGGAATAAGGGTGATATGTGTTGAGGAGTAATAAGGGAGGACTGGTGGGATCGGGTTGCGTGCCGCAACAAGGAGGAATAAGGTATTGATACTGTTACTGTTGGAATATTGATACCGTTATTGTTGGAATGTTGATACTGTTATTGTTTATATGGTGGGTTCGGGGTGCGCGCCGCATCAGTTATTGTTTTTGGCATTTATTTCTGTTGAAGTTAATATTGAGGTGTTGAAATTCCCTAAGGATTGGTTATAGCTGAATACTAGTAGATTGGTTGGGTCCTGTGTTTCTTTAATGCAAGTTCCGGTTATTTTTCATTCCGTACTTCTTTTATATATATATATATATATATATATATATATATATATATATATATATATATATATATGTATATATATATATATTGTTATGCCCCNATTGTTATGCCCCGCCGTAGCCTCGTCACTACTTCGTCGAGGTTAGGCTCGGCACTTACCAGTACATGGGGTTGGTTGTACTGATGCTACACTCTGCACTTTTTGTGCAGATTCCAGTGCTGGACCGTACGGACCGTAGTTCGAGTTTGCTGCCTTCAGTCCAGTGGAGATCCGAGGTAGTCCTGCAGGCATCCGCAGGCCTTGGCGTCCCCTTCTATCCTGTTTCATTCCTGTTTTATCTATTTCCGAAACAGATGTGTATTTCTTTGTTCAGACTATTATGTGTAGTATTTGTAGATGGTCCGTGAAATTGTGACACCAGTTCTGGGTAGAGTTTTATTACGGTTTTCGTCATTTGTATTAAGATAACCTGTTAATTTCTGTTCTTCCATTTTTATTCCGCTGATTTACTTATGTTAACTTATAAATTCTTGAAAGATATAGGAAAAGGTAGGATATTCTGAAACGTTGGCTTGCCTAGCGAGTACAATGTTAGGCGTCATCATGGTCCCGACCGTGGAAAATTCGGGTCATGACATATTCACTGCTGCTTGTAATTTGAATTCTTTCTGCTATTGGCCTTACATTGCTATTCATTTCTTGTTAGCTTTATGTCATATCCTGCACATGTTTACATGTTCGATAGGTGTCTTGACCTGGCATCGTCACTACTCTATCGATGTTAGGCTTGATACTTACTGGGTACCACTGTGGTGTACTCATGCTACGCTTCTGCACATTTTTGTGCAGAACCAAGTACGTCGGATCGAGTTGGTTTTGAGACTTATGCCTATGCGGTTGAAGACTTCAAGGTACACCTGCTGGGCGTTCACAGGCTCTGAAGTCACCTTCTGTTATATTTTTTTTCCAATGTTTCCTACTATTCCGGGACAATGATGTATTGTTATTTTTAGTGAATTTTAGAAAAGCTTATGACTCGTACTACCGGTTTTGAGATATTGTATCATGTTGAGATTGTCAGCTTATTATAGAAACTTCTGTTTCATGCTTAATAGTTATTTGGTTAAAAATTTATTACTTAATCAGCAAGTGTCACTACTAGAATTCCGGAAAAAAGCGACCAAAAAATAGCGACCAAAGTTGGTCTGAAGAGAAAAGCGACCAACGTTGGTCGCAAAACTAGCGAAAATAATAAAATAAATAAATGAAACAAATTAGCGACCAAGATTGGTCGCCATTTGGTCGCTAAATTAGTCAAAATGTTGACTGGACTGGTCAGACTTGATTGGTCAAAGGTTTACTGAGATTAGCGACCAATGTTGGTCGTTAAAGTGGGACCCACCTTTAAAATTTTAATAATGATCTTATTATTTTAAAAAAAATATAAAATTTAAATATATATAATTTAAACTTGGCGACCAACGTTGGTCGCTAAATAAAGGGTAGGCAGATAGCGGCCAAGTTCTGTCGCTGAAGTGGGACTCAGTTATAAATTTTAATAATTATATTTTTAATTTAAATATTATATAAAATTTAAATAAATCTGATTTAAATTTTGCGACCAACTTTGGTCGCTAAATTAATTTCATGTATAATTAGCGACCAAAGTTGGTCTCCATTAAGGTCAACAATGGTCAAAATTAAAAATCACTTTTGTATTTACTATCTAAATAATATAAATATAAGCCGTTAATATATATAATATATATACTTACGCTGTACTATGCACTAAGTATAAGTGTATTAGGTACTATACCAAGAAAAACGTTTTAGCTTTAATTCTTTTGATTAGCATTTTCATACTTTTGTCAGTCAAATTATTGTCTGAATCCGAAGAAATATTACCAATATCCCATTAAGCTTGTACGGATCAGACTTGGAAGAAAGTTGAGAACAAAACTTCCTATGATCTTTGTCATCATAGAGTCTTATGATCCCCGTTTTATGGGAACTGCCATGACCAACGGAAAATATTCCATCACCATCACCCTTGTCACTCTCAATTTAACTTCTTTTCTTCTTGGAAAATGAAGTAGAGGATTCCTCTATAGTCTTTCTTTTATCTACTTAGGAAATGCTAAAATTCCTGCCTATACCATCACTAGTTGAAACACATGTCATTGCAGTCTCAACATCATTGTCGCTAACGAGAACAACAATTGATCAAAAGACACACCCTGTCAGCTACTGTATCCAAGTTATTCTCTGTATCCAAGTTCATCCCGAGTAATAGTACCACGAGGATAATCACCAAAGCCACCGGACAGCTTTATGATGCCAATGAAGCAAGATGAGCTATTCAATGAAACTCGTATTGTAAAGAAGAAGAAAGAGACTGATTCAGAAAGGTGGGTCGAGGGTCGAGCCTCGACTATACATGTAAGTTTTTTACTTTTCATTAAGTATTTTGATTTACTTTTATATAAATTTTGAAACATTAATTCAATATAATTTTTCTTATAGGTTCGCTTCACAGCTGATGTGGGGGAATTCATACGCAGTCAGCCACCTAACGAGTCGGCCGAGGCAATCCTACTTTCGAACGAGGATGCTAAAAGAACACTCCTTGAGTACTTTATATACTTTGAAATAGACAATAGAACTAGTTTTCGAATGAGCTTGTAATAAACGTTAACTTAGTTTTGTTAGCTTAATGTTTTAGTTGTATTGATCTTTATATTTTGTTGCTTTTTAGTGTTGTTGTTGTTGTTGGCATAAAATGCCTGTTTAGGATATTTGGTATAAGCTGGCAGGTGGTGTAGCAGCCAAAACAGGCAGTTTCTGCCAAAAATATACCAAAAAAAGCGACCAACTTTGGTCTCCAGTTGGTCGCTATTGTATTTTAAAAAAACAATTTCTGGTAATTTTGCAACCAACGTTGGTCGCTTATAGTTAAAAAAAAAAATTAATTCTTGCCATTGGCGACTAATTGTGGTCGCAAATTAAATAAAAAATTATAAAAATTATTAATATAGCGACCAAAGTTGGTCGCTTGATATGATTAACAATAAATAAAAATAAAACGTTATTTACATCTGGAGACCAACTTTGGTCGCCAAATTTATAATATTAAAATATTGTAGCGACCAAAGTTGGTCGCTATTCTCTTTACCCGGAAAATTTGGTCCTTTTACCTGAGAGACCAAAGTTGGTCGCTAATTAGCGACCAACTTTGGTCCCTAAGGTAAAGGGACCAGCTTAATATCGACCAAGCGTGTTTGGTCGCTTTTTGGCCAATAAGCGACCAACTTTGGTCGCTTTTCGTGGTCTCTTTTTTCCGGATTTCTACTAGTGTAGAGACTAGGTGCTATTACGACATCCTTAGGAGGAAAATTGGGATCGTGACAAATTGGTATCACAACTTTTCCAGAAGCAATTCCTTATTGACTCCGAGAAGTAAAATCTATAAAGAAAAACGCTGAAGGTAAATCTATTAGTTACTCGAACAACTCTCTTGGAATGTTCGAACAGATTAGTTCCTCATTATGTGCACTTTGCCAAAGAATTAAGAGTTCAAAACTGAAACGTGGCAGTTCATGAATTGGGGTAACATATTATTGGTGTTAGTGCATTTTAATATTAAAATTATAATATTAAAGTGCATTATTTCTTGTGAGGTAGTGGTTATAAATTGGTAAGAAAGTGGTCATTATTTTGGTGTAACTCATGAAGTCATTAATGCCAAGATCTACCACTAATTATCCACTAAAGATTAAATTTTGTAACCACCAACCATGTTCTACAATTTTATTATCTCACTAACTTTATATTTATTTTATGGAAGAGAACCTGCACCTATAAAGTGGTAGTTCTTCCTTGTGTTTAGTATGGAAAAAATATTGTAGTGTGCATGAAAAAAGTGAAATAGGAATAGTGAAAAAGAGAGTTAAGAGAAGGAGAAAAACTAAGTCTCCAACTTATTCTCTACAAAAGAAAATGTTATTTTGTTAAAGGAAGATGTTCATTTTGGTGAAGCTTTGAACTCAAGTCTATTCAAGTCATTCAAGTTGTATCCGGGAATGGACAAGTCAGGAGTATTACTTCTGAATCTGTGAAGATGCTAATGCAATGGGCAAAGAGAGAGATATCTGCGCCTCAGCCTGAAGAATATTTATTTATTTTTCTTCATCTTATTTTTCAACTATAATTAATTATATTTTCACCAACATATATCATCAATTAGCCATTTAGCCAGCCAACTGTATGCTTCTTGTGTTAAGTAGTACAGTTTATATAAACACCACTATGGGTGTTGGGAGACTTACTTATTCATAAGAGGGGGCCGTGCAGATAAGATTGATTCTCTACATCTTAGAGATGAATAGTAGGCTGTGGACAAATGAAATTCATCCGCTTCGTGAGGATTTTCGATGACCGGTAAGATAAATTGCGGTTGTTGCAGATCCCGTCCGCAAAGGAGAACCCGGTAAGTCTCCTAATTTAATATTTACGGGCTAAATACTACAACATGCAATCTCGAATAACAAGTTTATTAGTATAGTTTTTTTCCTACAGAAAGCTCACGATGAAAATATTTTAATAATAATAATACTAAGTAAATAAATAAAAAGATATATACAGTAATAATAATAATAATAATAATAATAATAACAATAATAATAATAATATAATCGGCTTACCTAAATGACAGTAAGATTTGCTTGCATGATACACTAACATTTTAAAGAGAGTTGTGTATAATACACGTTAAAGAAAGCCACACCTTTTTTCTTACTCCTATAAATAATTTATGATTTTTTTCTTGAACCGTGAAAAGATTTCATATTGATATTTACAATAATATTATAATCTTAACATTGAGAGTTTAATGTTTTTACACCACCATGCGAAAACTCGAGAACACTCTATACTATTCACACACACATTTTTTCTTAAAATATTTGTACTAATTAGTACAATAAAATGAAGGTTGAGTGAATTAGCCCCAAAATAGTCGCTCCTGGTTGACTTAGTAATGGAGTTGTAAGGTAAAATAGATCAAGGGAAAAAGGTTATATGAAGAAAAAAGAAATAAAATAACACTGAACTTTGATTTCTAGTCACGTCTGAACTTTGGACATGAACCTCTTAATATTACGAAACACAAAAGCAGCCAAAACATAAAAAAGAGAAAGCACTTGTTATTTGATTTGTTCATATTGAGAGAAGTAGACAATAAAAAAGAATAGCATTCAGGAAAGCAATGCTGATTTAATGCTTTTGCCATTTCAGTAGGGCTTCAATAATGTCATCAATCAATCATCTCAATAATGTCTTAAATCGGCACTGCACTGTGTAGAAAGGAGTGCTTATTTTAAATATATATGCATTAGTTCTGATTCATACACTTAAGCTTGACAGTCCAATTGGGGTAAGATATTAGTATCAATTAGCCATCTTGTCGACCAACTGTATGCTTTTTGTGTCAAATGAGATCCATCCACACACACCGAGACTCCTGGATCACCACACTTATTATGCATTTCAAAATTATAGTCTCCTCCTAATCCACAACAAGCTTTCTGTAGAGAGTTTTTTCTCAAATTCTGAAAAGAAAGTTTGTAAATGCATATACTTTCTTATAAACACATAAGAATGAGGAGTACGTATTTTTAGCATCACTTACCAAGACTGGCGGCATTTTGTAAAAGCCAGAGATAGGCATTGTAGTAGTCACCATAAATGAGTGTAATATTTGGGTACTCTTTCTTTAGCTCTTCAATGGCTTGTCGCAAATGGTCATTGAAGAAGATTATTAAATTATTGAAATCTTTCAAGCAATGGTGCTCACCGTAAGCACTTGAGTTGTCCGTCTTCAATTTGGTTAGGATAACTGGAAAACAACTAATTAGGAAATTGCCAGGAACTACAATTCGAGGAGCCCCCAAACTAATGACCCTTTGAAAGAGGTAAACAAATCAATAGATAATAAGTATATAAAGTGACGCCCTAAGCAAATCCCACATCAACAAAATACGGGAGAGATACTGAGTATATAAGTAAATAAATCACTAGTGGGCTGGGCGTATAAAAATTAAAAATTAAATACCGTATCAAAAACTCACTCTAACACCATGAATGATGGCCTCAACTACTGGCATCATTCTTCGCAACTCTTCTATCGTTTTACCTTCCAATAAGCCATGAGTGCATTCATTTCCTCCTATTTCTCCAACTAGGAAAAGAGACTTATTCAATTTTTCTGGGCAATCTAGCAAGCAAGAACGACAAAAAAGTATTCATCAATTCAACTTCCGTTAGATTAGATTATTAATTACATATTTCCTAGGAACTAGGAAGCATTTAGAAAATTAATTAATTAATTACCAGTATGGCAGGTGATTTCTAGATGAGAAGACATCCAATCAAGTTGCATACTTAATGAACTGTTTGTTGATGGATGAACCTTTATATTTTCCATAATTTCAGCTGGTAAGGCAGTAGCTGCTGCTACTGCAAAAATTGCGCCATGTCTAAATTTTGCAGTTTGATCCTTGATGGGATTTAGCAGAGGAAGACTACACTCCAGCACTGTGTGAAAAATAAAAGAAAGCATATACAACACAATCAGTCTTACACCTATTGAGAGGATAAATTGGGATGCACTTCGTTGGTAAAAGGTTTGAATGGACAAGTAGATGTTAGCTTCCATGGTTATGGAAGCTCTTAGCTGGAAGCTCGACTTGGAGAAGAAGCTAAGAGAGAAATCAGAGAAATAGAATTACTGTTCTATTTAAAAATGAAGGAAATGAACTGTTGTAGACATTTCAGTATCTACAGTGTATTTATACGAAAAATTAGTTACTAACTGCCTAACTACCTTTCTAATTGTCTAACTAATAAGGTTAGCTAACTCTACACTTAACTACCTAGACTAACTGTAGTTTAATAGTTCCACTTCTCTCAACACTCCCCCTCAAGCTGAAGGCTTGAAGTGGTTCTTCACTCCAAGCTTCTCTAGTAGATAGTCATGCCGAGTCTTTCCTAAGCTCTTTGTAAGCAAGTCTGCTAGCTATTCCTTGGTGGACACATGCTTAGTTTTCATTATGCCTTGCAATATTCTTTCTCGAACATACCAATTAGCCAAAAAATCTCAGCAGTACATGATGCCATACTTCTGTACTCAGCTTTTGCAGTGCTTCTGGACACACTTTCCTGTTTCTTTGATTTCTATGAGATCAATGTATCACCAAACTTTACTAGATAACATGTGACTGACCTTCTAGTCTGTAAGCAAGAACCCCAGTCAGAGTCATAGTATGCAAGTCTTCGATAGATGCCTGGATCCTTGAGTGCTGCATCTGTTGCTTCTGAACTTTCTACACCTGTTACAACCTTGTAATACTCCTCAGAAGTTAACTTCTGATTCAACTCAAGAGGTATACGTGCAGGCTTAGCTCACCCTAGCACTGACTTAGAGATAAGTTCCAAGGCATACTTTCTTTGAGACATGACTGTACTTTCCTTTGATCTGGTGAATTCAATGCCCAGAAAGAACTTCAGATCACCTAGATCTTTCATTTTAAAGTTTCTCTGCATATTTGGTTTTGTCAGGTTAAGTAACATCGCATTGTTGCCAGTGATTAGTAGATCATCCACATAGACCAAAACCACAACTATGTCACTGCCTTTGTGTTGGTGAATAGGGAGTAGTCAAAGTGACTTTACTGAAATCCCTTGTGCAGTAATGCCTCAGTTAGTTTCTTGTTCCATTGCCTTTGGGCATGTTTGAGCCCATACATGGCCTTATATAGTTTGCAGACCTTGTGAGACTCCCCTTGTCTAGCAAACCCATCAGGAATCTACATGTACACTTCTTCTAGTAGATCACCATTGAGGAAGGCATTGTGTACATCTATCTGGTAAGTAACCCATTGTTTAGCTGATGCTAAGGCAATGATTATCCTGATAGTTACCATCTTTGCTACAAGAGAGAATGTTTCAGTATAGTCAAGTCCCTCCTTCTGGCTGTAGCCTTTGGCTACCAGCCTAGCCTTATGCCTCTCAACTTTCCCTGAAGCCTTAAACTTTATCTTGAAGATCCGCTTGCACCCAATGGGTGTTTTGCCAGCAGGAAGATCCGCAATACTCCATGTGTGGTTGTCTTCTAGAGCAGCTACTTCAAGTTTCATAGCTTCAATCCACTTGGGATTTGTAGCTGCTTCTCTAAAGGATTTTGGTTATGTGAGGGAAGAGTAGGATGAAAGAGCATGCATGTTATCTGGTTTGGGAGTGTCACAGGACACACATGAGGAAATGGGGTATTTACAAGTATGAGAGATGACTAGTTTTGTCACATAATCTTGTAACCACTAGGGTGGTTTGCTAGGTCTTGATGACCTTCTAAGGTTCATAGTAGGAGTTTCTAATGATTCTGAAACACAAGGCTCAACAACAGAAGGAGAGTAACCTAAAGAAGCAGGTTCCTCTGAATGTTATTATGCAGGTAAAGGAGCAACTGTGATAGAGTCCATAGTTGGACTCTAATATGGATTAGGAGACAAAGGGGTACCATGCGGTTCAGGCAGATACTGCATTTCTCTAGTAGAAGAAAGCAGGTCTAGAGCAGGAAATATGGGAGTGCCAATAGTTTGTAGGTGTTTAAAAGAAAAAACATTTTCTTGAAATACCACATTTCTACTCATAATAAAGGATCTAGAGTGAAGATCATAGACCTTGTAGCCCTTTTGAGTTGAAGAATAACCTAGAAAAGCTCTAGGTACTGCTCTTGAGGCAATCATATCCAATTCCTTAGGAGAGGTTGCATAACACAAGCACCAAATACTTTGAGATGTGAGAGGGATGGAGTATGCAAATAAAGCATCTCAAAAGGTGATTTACCACCAATGAATTTTGAGTTAAGTATGTAGATCAAGTAAACAACAGTAGACACACATTCTCCCTAGAATTTCAAGGGGAGAGCAACCTGAAATCTCAGAGCTCTGGCCATCTCTATAATTGTCCTGTGTCTCCTCTCAGCAACTCCATTTTGCGTAGGTGCAGGTACTTTGATGAATAATACCTATAGATGACATGAGATTGTGTACTTCATGATTAAATAATTCACCATTATTATTAGTTCTAAGAGTCTTAACTGATACAAAGAACACATTTTTCACCTTTGTTAGGAAATCTTTCAGAACAACCACTATATCTGACTTAGAGACAAGCAAGAAAATCTAGGTGAACCTAGAGTAGTCGTCCACAATAGTAACAAAGAATATTTTACTATCATATATTGGTACCCTATAGGGCCTCCATACATCACAATGTCGCAGTTCAAAAGCAACATTAGAAGTAGTAGTACTCAGTTTGTAAGGTAACTTTGTTTGCTTGGCTAAAGGACATACAACATAGTGAATGTGATTGGTATCTTTCAGGTTACTCAGTGATGTGTGCTTCCTGATTACATCAATAGGTTCATGATCTAACCTTATATGCCATATTACACTAGAGTCAGAATATTAATTAGCCATACAAGCAAACTTATTCCCAGACTTAGTAGTCTTATTTACATTCTTCACCCCAGATACTGTCAAGGAGTTTTATTCTTTAGTTGAGCTGGACAATGTTGCAGTATACCACTTAGTAATGACTTGCGTTGCAGTAGGTATAATCCCTGATCCTCCTTACCAATCCCCTTCTATAATGACCCGGCCGGTCGTTTTGAGTATTGTCGCCCCATTCCCCCATTTAGTACTTAATTTATGCTCAATTGTGGTTATATGACTTGTCGGGGTAGTTAGTTTAGTTCC
Organism: Nicotiana attenuata; assembly: GCF_001879085.1. Lineage (NCBI taxonomy): Eukaryota > Viridiplantae > Streptophyta > Magnoliopsida > Solanales > Solanaceae > Nicotiana > Nicotiana attenuata. The sequence continues at coordinate 444,280 of NW_017670738.1, forward strand.
AGAGATATTTCAGAATGAATTGGGACATTTAGTCCCAAGGTTGGAAGCTTAAGTTAAAAAGAGTTAACCGGACCGAATGTTGACTAATGTGTAAACGACTCCGGAAAAAAATTTTAATGGTTCCGTAGCTCTGTATAGTGATTTTAAACTTAGGAGTGTGTCTGATATTTATTTGGAAGTCCGTAGTTGATTTTGGCTTGAAATGGTGAAGGTTGGAAAATTAGAAGTTTTGGAAAATGAGAAGATTGACCGAGAGTTGATTTTGTGGTTATCAGGGTTGGATTTTGGTTATGTGAATTGGAATAGGTCCGTTGTGTCATTTATGACTTGTGTGAAAAATTTAAGGTCAATCGGAATTGGTTTGATAGGTTTCGGCATCGATAGTAGAAGTTGGAATTCGTTAGTTTTCATTTGGCTTGGATTAGGGTGCGATTCATGTTTTTGCTTGACGTGATTGAGGCATCGACTAAGCTCGCATCATGTTTTAGGACGTGTTTCCATAATTGGTTGAGGTCTCGGGGGCCTAGGGTGAATTCCGAATAAAAAATTTGACTTGAAGGATTGCTGGAATTTTTCCTGCTGGTGTGATCATACCTGCAAAGGTTTTGATCGCAAGTGCGATGTCGAAGGTGTGATTGGGTAAGCGCAGAAGAAAAATTGGGGATGGCCTGGGGTGCGTCGCAGGTGCGAGAAATCATCCGCATCTGCGAGCCCGCAGGTGCGATCAAGGCTCCGTAGATACGAAAAAGTGGAAGGGTAGCTAGCTTCGCAGAAGCGAAGGAATTTGTGCAGGTGCGACTCCACAGAAGCAGAGTCTAGTTCGAAAAAGAAAAGGTAGTGGCCTTCATGGGCAACCACAGAAGCAGAGAATTTTGTCGCGCCCGCGAAGCCGCAGATGCGGCTAAATTGGTCGTAGGTGCGAAGGGCCCTTGACAGAATATATTCGAAGGGGTTGCAGGATTTTGGCCTTTTTGGACGTTAGAAGCTCGGTTGGGGGAGATTTTTCAGAGGGGATTCTCGAGAATTCTTGAGGTAAGTCACTTGTGATCATTTTTATTCAATAATATTGAACTATCATTGAATTTTTCGACTTGTTTACGTGATTTTGAGGTGTAATTTGAGTATTTTGTCCTAGGGATGTAAAAATAAGAATTGGGGATTTGAGTGACGAGTTGATGTCAGAATTTGGTAAATTTGGTATGGTTGGACTCGTGGTTGAATGGGTGTTCCTATTTTGTAACTTTTGTCAGATTCCGAGATATGTGCTCCATGTTGACTTTTGAGTTGACTTTTTGATTTTTTTGAGTTAAAACTTAGCATTTTCGTACGGAATTGATTCCTATAACTTGTGTTGATTGAATCTAATTGTTTATGATTAGACTCGAGGCATTCGGAGGCTGAGCCGCAAGGCAAGGGCGTGTTGGTAGAGTGATTCAATTTTCTTGAGGTAAGTATCCTATTTATACACGGTTAAGGCACTACTTGCTTGAATTATTTGTGATAGCCACGTGCTATGGGCGCATATGTGTGGGGTTTGAACCAATGTGCGAGCCCCAGAGTATTTATTCATGCTCGAGGAAATGATTAGGCTATGATATGCCTAGAGTTCAATGTAAGCATAAAGCTATAATGATTTTTCTCATAATTGTATCATTGTTGGGAGCTATTTGAGCCATACTTGAGGTTACGAAGAGGCTAATTCACTGAATAAATTTGGAGATTAATATTTCTGTGGTAAATTGCCAATGTGAGCTATGATAGCACATATTGCACATGCCTACCCTTTAGCATGCCATTATACCAGTTCAGGAGCATGAAATCTGATATTTATCCTTTGTTTACATGTGTTCTTGTATACTTGCTCCTGTGTGATTTGATTTGGACTAGGTGCCTGTGACCACGTTGGGTGGAGTTATATTATTGGCACATGAGTTGTCTGTGCAGCACATGAGTTGTCCGTGCGGATCCACATATTTATATTATTGGCACGTGAGTTGTCCGTGCAGCACGTGAGTTGTTCGTGCGGATCTTGATATTGATACTTTGGCATGTGAGTTGTCCGTGTCACACGTGAGTTGTCCGTGCAATATGTGGAATTTCTTGTATTTCCTTGATCATTTACCTGATTTAGTTGTTCCTTTCCTCTACATGCCATGATATTGACTGAGCAAGTTATTCGAGAAGTTGTGTTCATGCACTTACGGATATTATTCCTATGAAGCTTGACGAGTTAGTTTTAAACATTGTTTTGAGCAGGTTTAAAATGGTGGGACTACATCGGATTAGCTAGTATCATAAATAATTTAAGATTCTCTTACCTTGCTTTGTTTATTTACGATACTTATTGAGTTGGTTGTACTCATACTACACTCTGCACTTTGTGTGCAGATCCAGGTACTTTCGGGTACGGTGATTTCTAGATTTTGGAGCTTTTATCTGTTGGAGACTATCGAGCTAGCTGCCTTGGCGTTCGCAAACCTTGACTCCATTTTCTTTTAATTATTTATATTGTTCTATATTTCTAAACAGTATTTTTATCAGTCAGTCTATGTTGTCATTTAGATGCTCATGTACTTAGTGACACCCGAGATTTTGGGAGATTATGTGTCGAGTTGTGATGTTTTCATCCATTTTTTTTTGAGATTTTCACTTATTTAAACATATTTTAGTATATTTTGAACTTTAATGTGTTGGTATGTATGAGTTGTCAGCTTGCCTAGTATCATGATAGGTGCCATCACGACATGTTGAGTTTTGGGTTCTGACAAGTTGGTATTAAAGCTTAAGTTACATAGGTCTCACGAGTCATAAGCATGTTTAGTATAGTCTTGCGGATCGATACGGAGACGTCTGTACTTATTTTCGAGAGCCTGCCGAACTCTTGGGAAAATTTCACTTTCTTTTATTCTGGTCGTGCGAATTTGTTGATTTTGGGAACTAAACTTTTATTATTCTATTCTTTAACAGATGGTAAGGACACGTGCTACCAGATAAGGTGTACAACCACCAGTACCACCATCCAGGGCCACGAGAGGCCGGGGCCACGGTAAAGGCCGAGGTGCAGCTCGTACATCAGTAGCGTAATACTTGTAGACCCACCAGTTGCTCCAGCTGAGGAGCAGATTCTAGATATAGTTGAGCCGGTGGGACCAGCTCTGACTCCAACTGTGCCTATTGTGATTCTAGGCCTTCAGGAGGCTTTGGCCCAGATATTGACTATATGCACAGTCCTTGCTCAGGCGGTTTTAGCTCAGGCCGCACTAGCCACTTCTGAGGTCGGGGGAGGTGCTCATACCCCCGTCACCCGTACTCCAGAGCACTTGGTGCAATGAATTCATATACTGGGGGTATTACCAGCCCACCGATCGCAGTTGCTCAGGCCCAGGTAGGTCCCCTTATGAGTGATGAGGAGTAGAAGAGACTAGAGAGATTTGATAGGCTCAAGCCTCCATCATTCAGTGGGGCTAAATCAGAGTATGCTCGGGATTTCTTGAATGATGCCAGCGGATTCTTCGAACGGTGGGTATTCCTTGAGACTTGTGGGGTTTCAATTACTACTTTTTAGCTGAGGGGGGCAGCCTTCAGATGGTGGGAGACCTATAAGAGGAGCAGGCCAATCGGTGCAACACCACATTCATGGGATGAGTTCTCCATTATCTTCTTGGAGAAGTTTGTGCCACAGACCCGCAGGGAGAAGCTGTGCAGGTAGTTCAAGAAGCTACGTCCGGAGGGCATGTCAGTGACCCAGTATAAGATGAGGTTTTCAAAGTTGGTTCATCACACAGTTTGGTTGGTTCCCACAGAGAGGGAGAGGATTAGGAGGTTCATTGATGGCCTTAACTATCAGTTGTGTTTTGTTATGACTGTGGAGAATATAGTAGGTGCTATGTTTGATGAGGTGGCTGATATTGCTCAGCGGATAGAGATGGTCCGTAGTCAGGAGTGTGAGAAGAGGGTGGCTAAGAGGCCTCATGGTTTGGGTGGTTCTAGCAGTGTTCCTTCTGGGGGCATCCCTACCACAACAGGGGTCGTCCTTATAGGCCCGCTCAGATGACTCGCCCAGTTCATCATGGTACATTAGTTAGACATGGTTCATATAGTGCTCGTTCAGGCCTGTCATCATTCAGTACATTGCCAGCATAGAGTTCTAAACCTACCCCATCTGCTCAGGTTTTTACAGGTAGTTTCTCGAGTTATTAGAAGCAACAACTCCGTCAGAGGAGGGGTTGCTTCGAGTGCGAGGACTTGAGTCATCTTAAGAGGGATTGCCCTATATTGTTGACTGGAGTCCCACCGCAAGGTTCTCAACCAATGGTACTAGCTCCAGCAGCTACACCACCTGCTCAACAACAAGGGGGTGGGGCTTAGGCAGCCAGAGGTCAACCTAGAGGAGGAGGCCAATCAGGTGGCGGTCAGGCTCTGTCACGACCCGGATTTTTCCCACCATCGGGCGTCGTGATGGCGCCTACTAACGGAGCTAGGCCATCCATACATTAAACATTTGCTATCCAACCTCAACAATATAATATACTAACAACAGTTAAAGAAATGCGGAAGACTTTAAGTTTAACAAAAAGATATAAAAATGCGGAAGTTTGAAACACATCCCTACCCAAAATCTGGTGTCACTAGCTCACGGACTACTATAGAATACTACAACAAGTCTGAATGAAAGAAATACACATGTCTGTTTCGGTACAATGAAAACAAACTGAAATAAGGAAAGGGACTTCGGCCTGCGAACGCCAGCTAGGCTACCTCGAGAGTCCCTGGACTGAAGATAGCTCCCGGATATGAATCCTACTGCTGCTGTCCAAAAGATGCTCCTGGATCTGTGCACAAAGAAATGCACAGAGTGTAGTATCAGCACAACCGACCCCATGTGCTGGTAAGTGTCTGGCCTAACCCCGGCGAAGTAGTGACGAGGCTAGACAGGACTACCAAACCAACCTGTACCATTTTTATATACAAATATGCAACCAAAGGAAAGAAAATACCGAAACTAAACAGTTAAAAGGGAGGGAAACATGCTATGGGGAGAGTACAATTTGGATATAAAGTTCATCAGCGTAATTAAGAAACATGGCACAACAATAATTATCAAAGAATAAGAAATTCAATAGTTGCACGGCATCACCCTTCGTGCTTTTACTCTCAATCTCACCCAAAGCAATCAAATAAAATGCACGGCATCACCCTTCGTGCTTTCCCTCACATAGCTCTCATCTCATGGCACGGAATGACCCTTCGTGCAAATATAATCAAATCAGAGCACGGAATGTACCTTCGTGCATAAATAGTCAAAACATAGCACGGAATGGCCCTTCGTGCAAATAAAATCAAGAATAGCACAGAATGACCCTTCGTGCAATTTCACTCTTCCTCACCCAAATAACAATCACAACCAAACGGGCAAGAGGAATAAACAAGTAATATGACCTATCCCGGCAAGGGAATAACACAAATAACAACCAAGTCCCGGCAAGGGAACAATAACAATATCTTTCACAACTCGGCAAGGGCAATACTCACTGTAATCAAACCATCGCGGCAAGGGATTAATCACAACTCTTTTCAATACGTTCATCTCTTACTCAATGGTATTTATCACTCGAGCCAATGCTCCAAGATATTAATATTTCACAACTTATCCTCAAACTCTTCACATTTGCAGAAAAATATGTTGTAGCTTAGAAGAGTTCCAAATTATCTCAAAAACAAGTACAAACAAGGACCCACGGTCATGCTAGACTCCGGTGTATAGACACTCGTCACCACGCCTATACACCGTACTCGATCAATTAGCAAATAGCATTTATGATACTCTAATCCTATTCCCTCAAGCCAAAGTTAGATCAAACACTTACCTCGGTCCGAAAATAGCAATCAAGCCTCTAACACCGCCTTTCCTCTAGAATTCGACTCCGAAACAATGATATCTAATCATAATTAATTCAATAATATCAAATGATGCTCAACAACATAATCCCATAGCCTAGAAATGAACTTCCTACCATTCTTCCAAAAATTGCAAAATCCGACACCGGGCCCACATGGTCCAAACTCGAGGCTCGGACCAAATTCCAATCACCCATAACCCCACGAGTTCAAATATATAATTTACTTCAAGATTCGACCCCAAATTGAGGTTGAATCACCCAAAATTCTCAAAACCCTAACTCTACCCATAACCCTTAATTTCTACTTTGATTTCATGATTTAGGCTTAGAAACTTGCTAATTAATGAAGGAAAAGTGAAGGAAATAAGTGGAAAATTACTTACTCAAGTGATCTTGAAGAGTGGGGGCTTCAATGGAGTCCTAAAGCTTGGGGAAGAAGAGGGTTTGTGAGAAAAATGCCTAAGTCCCGAAACTATTCTGTTTTGAACATTTTAAAAAAAAACCACTGGGCGTATTTACTCTATGCGATCTCATAAGGAAGCTTGCGATCGCATAGGGGAAGGAAAACTTGACCATTGCGATCGCAGAAGTGGTCATGCGAACGCATAGAAGAAAAGGGGTTGTGCATACCGGGGTTGGTTTAATGAAACGCGATCGCGGAAGCTTAATGCGATCGCAAAGAACGAAGGGGCTAAGGTACGCGATCGCAGAGGAGTTCATGCGATCGCATAGAACAGAAAATGGACCTGATCAAGTAACCCTACGCGATCGTAGAAAGGTGTATGCGATCGCAGAGGGCAATTTACCTGGACACCAGCAACAACAGTTTTCTGCAATTTTTCTTAAGTTCAAACACCCCGAAACACCTCCGAAAACACTCCCGAGCCCTCGGGGCTCCTAACCAAACACACACACTAACTCAATAACATCCTACGAACTAACTCGAGCGATCAAATCGCCAAAATAACATCAAAATCAATGAATCAAGCCTCAAAATCATCATTTTTCATTTCAAACTTCTTAAACCTTCAACTTTAGCTATTTAGGTCCGAAACACGTCAAACGACGTCCGATTTCGACCAAATTTCACAGGAAGCGCTTAACGCATATTTAAGACCTGTCCCGAGCGTCGGAACCAAAATACGAGCCCGATACCTATATTTTCTAACTCATTTTCATTTCCATTTTTCCTTATTAATTTCAGAAAACAATTTATCAGAAAAATTATTTTACCGGGGTTCTGGACCTCGGATTTCGACTCCGGGCACATGCCCGAGTCCCATATTTTTCTACGGACCTCCCGGGACTGTCACATCACGGGTCCGGGTCCGTTTATCCAAAATGTTGACCAAAGTCAACTATATCAATATTAATATCATAATTCACCAAAATTTTCACAGAATTCATATATTTTAACATAAAAATTTTTTGGCTTCGCGCCCGGAGTGCGCGTGCAAATCGAGGCAACCAAAAGTGAGGTTTCTAAGGCCTCGGAAGCGCGAAAAAAGGAAGAAATCCGGTGATGACCCTTTGGGTCGTCATATTCTCCACCTGTAAAACAACCGTTCGTCCTCGAACGGACAAAAGAAAGAAGTACCTGAGTCAGGAAATAGGTGAGGATAACGGCTCCGCATATCAGACTCAGACTCCCAGGTTGATGCCTCAGGAGGCTGACCTCTCCACTGAACACGTACTGATGGAAAACTCTTCGACCTCAACTGTCAAATCTGCCGGTCTAGAATGGCTAACGGATCCTCCTCGTAAGACAGATCCTTGTCCAACTGGACAGTGCTGAAATCTAACACGTGGGCTGGATCGCCGTGATACCTCCGAAGCATGGACACATGAAACACCGGATGCACGACTGACAAGCTGGGCGGCAAGGCAAGTCTGTAAGCCACCTCTCCCACACGATCTAGAATCTCAAATGGGCCAATGAACCTAGGGCTAAGCTTGCCCTTCTTCCCAAATCTCGTCACGCCCTTCATAGGCGACACTCGGAGCAAGACCCGCTCACCAACCATGAAAGCTACATCTCGAAGCTTACGATCCGCATAACTCTTTTGCCGCGACTGAGCCGAACGAAGCTTGTCTTGAATGATCTTGACCTTATCCAAGGCCTCCTGAACTAAATCTGTACCCAATAATCGAGCCTCTCCCGGCTCAAACCATCCGACTGGAGACGACATCGCCTACCATACAACGCCTCATATGGAGCCATCTGAATGCTGGACTGGTAGTTGTTGTTGTAGGCGAACTCTGCTAAAGGTAAGAACTGGTCCCACGAGCCTCCGAAATCAATGACACAGGCTCGGAGCATATCCTCCAATATCTGAATAGTCCTCTCGGACTGGCCGTCCGTCTGAGGATGGAACGCTGTGCTCAACTGAACCTGGGTGCCCAACTCCTGCTGAACTGCTCTCCAGAAGCGCGAGGTAAACTGCGTACCCCGATCCGAAATAATAGATACCGGCACCTCATGAAGGCGAACAATCTCTCGGATGTAGATCTCAGCTAACCTCTCCGATGAATAGGTGGCTGCAATAGGAATAAAATGCGCTGACTTGGTCAGCCTATCAACAATGACCCAAATAGCATCAAACCTCTTCCGGGTCACCGGAAGTCCAGTCACGAAGTCCATGGTAATCCGCTCCCACTTCCACTCGGGAAGCTCAATCATCTGAAACACACCACCAGGCCTCTGATGCTCATACTTGACCTGCTGACAATTCAAACATCGAGCCACATATGCAACAATGTCCTTCTTCATCCTACGCCACCAGTAATGCTGCCACAAGTCCTGATATATCTTCGCGGCGCCCGGGTGAATAGAATACCGAGAACTATGGGCCTCCGCTAAGATCACTCTCGAATACCATCAACATTGGGCACACATACTTGCCCCTGCAACCTCAAAACACCATCCGCATCTAAAGTCACCTTCGTGGCACCTCCACGCCGCACAGTGTCTCTCAGGACACATAAATGAGGATCATCAAACTGCCGATCACGGATACGCTCCAATAATAAAGATCGAGCAACCGTGCAAGCTAATACTCGGCTAGGCTCAGAAATGTCCAACCTCACAAATCGATTGGCCAAGGCCTGAATATCCAAAGCAAGCGGTCTCTGGCTGACCGGAATATAAGCAAGACTACCCATGCTGGCGGACTTCCTACTCAATGCATCGGCCACCACTTTGGCTCTCCCCGGGTGGTACAAAATAGTAACATCATAATCCTTCAATAGCTTCAACCACCTCCGCTGCCTCAAGTTCAACTCTTTCTGCTCGAACAAGTATTGCAGACTCTTGTGATCCGTGTACACCTCACACGTCACACCATATAAGTAATGCCTCCAAATCTTCAAAGCATGAACAATGGCTGCCAACTCTAGATCATGGACTGGATAATTCTTCTCGTGAATCTTCAACTGCCTCGAAGCATAAGCTATTACCCTGCCATCCTGCATCAATACTGCGCCAAGCCCAATACGAGAAGCATCACAATAAACTGTATAAGGTCCTGAGCCTGTGGGCAAAACCAATATCGGTGCCGTAGTCAGAGCTGTCTTGAGCTTCTGAAAGCTCGCCTCACACTCATCCGACCATCTGAACTGGGCACCCTTCTGGGTCAATCTTGTCATCGGGGCTGCAATAGATGAAAACCCCTCCACGAACCGGCGGTAGTAACCTGCTAACCCCAAGAAACTCCGAATCTCTGTAGCTGATGCTGGTCGAGGCCAATTCTTGACTGCCTCAATCATCTTCGGGTCCACCTGAATACCCTCTGCTGATACAACATAACCCAGAAATGCAACCGAACTCAACCAGAACTTGCACTTCGAGAACTTCGCATACAACTGACTATCCTTCAGAGTCTGAAGAACCACTCTGAGGTGCTGCTCGTGCTCCTCCTGGCTGCGGGAGTACACCAGAACATCATCAATAAAGACTATCACGAACATGTCCAAATACGGCCTAAACACTCGGTTCATCAACTCCATGAATGCTGCTGGGGCATTGGTCAACCCAAACGACATGACCAGGAACTCACAATGCCCGTACCGAGTGCGGAATGCTGTCTTAGGGACATCGGATGCCCTAATCCTCAGCTGGTGGTAGCCAGATCTCAAGTCTATCTTTGAAAACACTTTTGCACCCTGAAGCTGGTCAAACAAATCATCAATCCTCGGCAGTGGATACTTGTTCTTTATCGTCACCTTGTTCAATTGCCGGTAATCAATGCACATCCTCATCGATCCATCCTTTTTCTTCACAAATAACACTGGCGCACCCCAAGGAGAAACACTAGGCCTGATGAAACCCTTCCCTAGCAAATCTTGCAACTGGTCCTTTAACTCCTTCAACTCTGGCGGGGCCATACGATACGGCGGGATAGAAATGGGCTGCGTGCCTGGAGCTAGATCAATACAGAAATCAATATCCCTGTCGGGCGGCATACCCGGCAGGTCTGAGGGGAAAACCTCTGGGAACTCCCGAACAATAGGAACTGAGTCAATAGAAGGAACCTCTGTGCTGGAATCACGAACATATGCCAAATAAGCTAAACACCCCTTCTCGACCATGCGTCGAGCCTTAACATATGAAATGACACTGCGGGTGGCATGTCCTGGGGTCCCTCTCCACTCCAATTGGGGCAAGTTCGGTAAAGCCAAGGTCACGGTCTTGGCATGACAATCGAAGATCGCATGATACGGGGACAACCAATCCATCCCCATTATAACCTCAAAATCAACCATGTCTAGAAGCAATAGATCAACACGGGTCTCAAGACCCTCAAATACTACTACACAAGAACGATGAACTCTGTCCACCACTATAGAATCACCCACTGGCGTGGATACATATACAGGAATACCCAAGGCATCACTGGGCATAGCCAAGTAGGGAGCAAAATAAGACAACACATATGAATACGTAGACCCAGGGTCAAATAGCACTGAAGCATCCCTGTCACAGACCAGAATAGTACCTGTGATAACTGCATAAGACTCAGCCTCTGGCCTGGCTGGCAAAGCATAACACCGGGGCTGGGCCCCACCTCCCTGAACTGCATCTCTAGGACGATCAACCACTGGCTGTCCTCTGCCTCTGCCGGTCCGAGCTCCACCTCTACGGTCCCTGCCTCCACCTCTATGATCCCTGCCCCCACCTCTAGCTGGCTGGGCGGGCTGTGGATCACCTGCTGCCTGAATCGTGGGGCGAGGACCCTGTTGTTGAGAGCTGCCCGATGCTCGAGGGCAAAACCTGACAATGTGACCGGGGTCACCACAACCATAACAAGACCTCGGCTGCTGCGACTGCTGGCCCTGTCGACCAGAATGTCCTCCCCTGAAGCTCTGAAGTGGGGGTGCACTGATAGGCTGCTGATCTGAATAATACTGCTGAGAACCTCCGCTGCCTGGAGCACCATGAGAAACCTGAAGCGCAGACTGAAAGGGCCTCGGTGCCTGACCTCTACCATAGGAATCCCTACCTCCAGATGAGGTACCACTGAATCTACCAGTATGACGAGGCCTTTTGTCCGACATCTGACCACCTCCCCGAGTGAGGGCCATCTCAACTCTGCGGGCCGCATTGGCCGCCTCCTGGAAAGAGATATCACTACCAACTCCCATGGCCATCTGAAGACGGATCGACTGAATCAATCCATCAATGAATCTCCGGACCCTCTCTCGCTCTAGAGGGAGTATCACAACTGCATGGCGTGCCAGGTCGATAAATCTAGTCTCATACTGTGTGACTGTCATAGAGCCCTGCTGGAGGCGCTCAAACTGCCTACGAAGTGCCTCCCGCTAAGTGACGGGGAGAAACTTCTCCAAGAATATCTCCGCGAACTGATCCCATGTCAAAGCTGGAGACCCTGCTGGTCTAGATAGGCAAAAATCTCTCCACCAAGTCTTGGCGGACCCTGCAAGCCTGAAGGTGAAAAAATCGACCCCGTTGGTCTCCACTATACCCATAGTCCTGAGAATCTCATGACAACTGAATAGAAAATTCTGGGGATCCTCTGATGAAGCACCGCTGAAAGTGGTGGTGAAGAGCTTGGAGAACCGATCAAGTCTCCACAAAGCATCCGAAGACATGGCCGCTCCATCACCGGCCTGAGCTGTAATACTTGGCTGAGCTGCCGCAGCTGGCTGAACCACTGGGGCGTGAGTCTGTGGAGCTACCTGCTTCGGAGTGCGCGTAGCAGGAGTCTGAACCCCTCCTCCAGCCTGAGAAGCGGCTAGTGCTACTGGCAGCAAACCCGCTCTAGCAACACTATCCATAAAGCCTGCCAACCTGACTTGAGCATCCTGAAGGTCTGGGGTGAACATGACCCCTCCTGGGACCTGAGCTGGGCCCGTCTGAGTTGCTGGGGCTGGAACCTCCTCATCATAGTCAATATGAGGCTCCACCTCTGGAACTGCCGTCTGGGGCTGGGCTCTCCCTCTACCTCGGCCTCTGGCACGGCCTCGGCCTCTGCCCCTCGCAGGCGCTGCTCTGGGCTCGGGCTGCTGCGCGGTAGAAGAGGAAGCACGTGTTCTCGCCATCTGCGAATCAACAGAGTAGAAAGACAATCAATATTTGAGAAACAGAATCGCACGACAGGAAAGAACAAAAGTGAAACTTTTCCTAACTCCGTAGCCTCTGGGGGATAAAAACAGACGTCTCGGTACCGATCCCTCAGACTCTACCGAGGTTGTGCGTGAGTAGTGAGACCTATGTAACCTAGTGCTCTGATACCAACTTGTCACGACCCGGATTTTTCCCACCATCGGGCGTCGTGATGGCGCCTACTAACGGAGCTAGGCCAGCCATACATTAAACATCCGCTATCCAACCTCAACAATATAATATACTAACAACAGTTAAAGAAATACGGAAGACTTCAAGTTTAACAAAAGATATAAAAATGCGGAAGTTTGAAACATATCCCTACCCAAAATCTGGTGTCACTAGCTCACGGACTACTATAGAATACTACAACAAGTCTGAATGAAAGAAATACACATGTCTGTTTCGGTACAATGAAAACAAACTGGAATAAGGAAAAGGGATTTCGGCCTGCGAACGCCAGCTAGGCTACCTCGAGAGTCCCTGGACTGAAGATAGCTCCCGGATAAGAATCCTACTACTGCTGTCCAAAAGCTGCTCCTAGATCTGTGCACAAGAAATGCACAGAGTGTAGTATCAGCACAACCGACCCCATGTGCTGGTAAGTGTCTGGCCTAACCCCGGCGAAGTAGTGACGAGGCTAGACAGGACTACCAGACCAACCTGTACAATTTTTATATACAAATATGCAACAAAAGGAAAGAAAATACCGAAACTAAACAGTTAAAAGGGAGGGAAACATGCTATGGGGAGAGTACAATTTGGATATAAAGTTCATCAGCGTAATTAAGAAACATGGCACAACAAAAATTATCAAAGAATAAGAAATTCAATAGTTGCACGGCATCACCCTTCGTGCTTTTAATCTCAATCTCACCCAAAGCAATCAAATAAAATGCACGGCATCACCCTTCGTGCTTTCCCTCACATAGCTCTCATCTCATGGCACAGAATGACCCTTCGTGCAAATATAATCAAATCAAAGCACGGAATGTACCTTCGTGCATAAATAGTCAAAACATAGCACGGAATGACCCTTCGTGCAAATATAATCAAGAATAGCACGGAATGACCCTTCGTGCAATTTCACTCTTCCTCACCCAAATAACAGTCACAACCAAACGGGCAAGAGGAATAAACAAGTAATATGAACTATCCCGGCAAGGGAATAACACAAATAACAACCAAGTCCCGGCAAGGGAACAATAACAATATCTTTCACAACCCGGCAAGGGCAATACTCACTGTAATCAAACCATCGCGGCAAGGGATTAATCACAACTCTTTTCAATACGTTCATCTCTTACTCAATGGTATTTATCACTCGAGCCAATGCTCCAAGATATTAATATTTCACAACTTATCCTCAAACTCTTCACATTTGCAGAAAAACATGTTTTAGCTTAGAAGAGTTCCAAATTATCTCAAAAACAAGTACAAACAAGGACCCACGGTCATGCTAGACTCCGGTGTATAGATACTCATCACCACGCCTATACACCGTACTCGATCAATTAGCAAATAGCATTTATGATACTCTAATCCTATTCCCTCAAGCCAAAGTTAGATCAAACACTTACCTCGGTCCGAAAATAGCAATCAAGCCTCTAACACCGCCTTTCCTCTTTCGACTCCGAAACAATGATATCTAATCATAATTAATTCAATAATATCAAATGAGGCTCAACAACATAATCCCATAGCCTAGAAATGAAATTTCCTACCATTCTTCAAAAATAGCAAAATCCGACACCGGGCCCACATGTCCAAACTCGAGGCTCAACCAAATTCCAATCACCCATAACCCCACGAGTTCAAATATATAATTTACTTCAAGATTCGACCCCAAATTGAGGTTGAATCACCCAAAATCTCAAACCCTAACTACCCCATAACCCTTAATTCTACTTTTGATTTCATGATTTAGGCTTAGAAACTTGCTAATTAATGAAGAAAAGTGAAGGAAATAAGTGGAAAATTACTTACTCAACTCTGAAGAGTGGGGGCTTCAATGGAGTCCTAAAGCTTGGGGAAGAAGAGGGTTCGTGAGAAAAATGCCTAAGTCCCGAAACTATTCTGTTTTGAACATTTTAAAAAAAATCACTGGGCGTATTTACTCTATGCGATCGCAGAAGGAGGCTTGCGATCGCATAGGGGAAGGGAAAATTGACCATTGCGATCGCAGAAGTGGTCATGCGAATGCATAGAAGAAAAGGGGCTGTGCATACCGGGGTTGGTTTAATGAAACGCGATCGCGGAAGCTTAATGCGATCGCAAAGAACGAAGGGGCTAAGGTACGCGATCGCAGAGGAGTTCATGCGATCGTATAGAACAGAAAATGGACCTGATCAAGTAACCCTACGCGATCGCAGAAAGGTGTATGCGATCGCAGAGGGCAATTTACCTGGACACCAGCAACAGCAGTTTTCTGCAATTTTTCTTAAGTTCAAACACCCCGAAACACCTCCGAAAACACTCCCGAGCCCTCGGGGCTCCTAACCAAACACACACACTAACTCAATAACATCCTACGAACTAACTCGAGCGATCAAATCGCCAAAATAACATCAAAATCAATGAATCAAGCCTCAAAATCATCATTTTTCATTTCAAACTTCTTAAACCTTCAACTTTAGCTATTTAGGTCCGAAACACGTCAAACGACGTCCGATTTCGACCAAATTTCATAGGAAGCGCTTAACGCATATTTAAGACCTGTACCGGGCGTCGGAACCAAAATACGAGCCCGATACTTATATTTTCTAACTCATTTTCATTTCCATTTTTCCTTATTAATTTCAGAAAACAATTTATCAGAAAAATTCTTTTACCGGGGTTCTGGACCTCGGATTTCGATTCCGGGCACATGCCCGAGTCCCATATTTTTCTACGGACCTCCCGGGACCGTCACATCACGGGTCCGAGTCCGTTTACCTAAAATGTTGACCAAAGTCAACTATATCAATATTAATATCATAATTCACCAAATTTTTCACAGAATTCATATATTTTAACATAAAAATTTTTCGGCTTCGCGCCCGGAGTGCGCACGCAAATCGAGGCAACCAAAAGTGAGGTTTCCAAGGCCTCGGAAGCGCGGAAAAAGGAAGAAATCCGGTGATGACCCTTTGGGTCGTCACAGGCTCGATTCTATGTTGTTCCTGCCAGGCCAGAGACTGTTGCTTCTGATGCAGTCATTGCATGTATTGTTTCAGTGTGCCACAGAGACGCTTCCACATTATTTGACTCTGGTTCTATTTATTCCTATGAATCATCCTATTTTTCTTGTTATTTGGATATGCCCCATGTGTCTTTAGTATCACCTGTTCATGTATCTACGCCGGTGGGTGATACAATTATTGCAGACAGTGTGTACCGATTGTGTGTAGTGGCTATTGGAGGATTGGAGACTAGAGTTGATCTCTTATAGCTTAGTATGGTTGATTTCGACATGATTTTGGGTATGGATTGGTTGTCTCCATGTCATGCTATTCAGGATTGTCACGCTAAGACCGTGACATTGGCGATGCTGGGGTTGCCAAGGATCGAGTGGAGAGGTTCTCTAGATTATGTTCTCAGCAGGGTGATTTCATATTTGAAGGCCCAACGGATGGTTGGGGAGGGGTGTCTGTCATATTTAGATTTTGTGAGAGAGGTTGATGCTGAAACTCCTACTATTGATTCTGTTCCGGTAGTATGAGACTTTCCGGATGCGTTTCCTGCAGACATGCCGGGTATGCCACCCGACACAGATATTGATTTTGGTAACGACTTGGTGCCAGACACTCATCCCATTTCTATTCCTCCGTATCGTATGGCACCAACTGAGTTGAAGGAATTGAAACAGCAACTTCAAGAACTGTAACGACCCGACCGGTCGTTTTTGGAATTTATGCCCCAATCCCCTATTAACTGCTTTCCCCAACTCCATTTCTGCTATTTTGAATTTTTCGGGATGTTCAGTTTTGAGTTTCGGAGAGTTTTGGGACACTTGGTCCCCAAATGAGAGCTTAAGTGTTGGAAAATCGATCGTAGTCGGAACAGTGTGAAGACGGCCTCGGAATGGAAATTCGATGGTTCTGTTAGCTCCGTTGGGTGATTTTTGGGGTTGGGAGCATGTTCGGATTTTGTTTTGGAATTCCGTAGCTAATCTAGGCTTGAAATGCCGAAGTTTGAATTTTTGAAGTTTCCGGCCGATAGTGAGATTTTGATCCGAGGGTCGGAATGGAATTCCGGAAGTTGCAACAGTTCCGTCATGTCATTTGGGATGTGTGTGTAAAATTTCAGGTCATTCGGACATGGTTTGGTTAGGTTTTTGATCGAAATCGTATTTTGAGGAAAATTGGAGTTCTTAGGCTTAAATCCTTGATTTATTCGAGTTCCCGATGTTGTTTTAGGCGGTTTAAGGGTTGGTACATGTTTTAATGAGATATTGGGTGTTGTTGGTGCTTTTGGTTTAGGTCCCGAGGGCCTCGGGTGTGTTTCGGATGGGCTACGGGTCATTTTTCCTATGCTTGAACTGCTGTTCTGCTATCTGGTATTTCCTTCTATGCGATCGCATTTATTTTCCCGCGATCGCATAGCACAAATTTGGTCACCAATATTTTCCTTCTATGCGATCGCATTGATTTGCACGCGATCGCATAGCACAAATTTGGTCAGCAATATTTTCCTTTTATGCGATCGCATAGCACAAATTTGGTCAGCAATATTTTCCTTCTATGCGATCGCATTGGTTTGCCCGCGATCGCATAACACAAATTTGGTCAGCAATATTTTTCTTCTATGCGATCGCATTGATTGCCCGCGATCGCATAACACAAATTTGGTCAGCAATATTTTCTTCTATGCGATCGCATTGATTTGCCCGCGATCGCATAGGCCAACTTCTGAGCCTTTAAATTTTACTCTTCGCAATCGCATTCCTCCTCTTGCGATCGCATAGAACAACATCTGGGCAGACCCATTAAAATTCCAATTCGAGGGTTTATGCCTATTTTCATATTTTCGAATTTGGGAGCTCGGGAGGGGCGATTTTTGAAGACTTTTGCACCTGGGTAACTTGGGTAAGTGATCTCTACCTAACTTAGATCAATTTTCATGATTCCTAACTTAAATCTAGCCTTTAAATTTCGAATTTGGTGGAAAAATTTGGGAAAAATTGGGTAAACTTCATAGGCCGAATTATTGGGTTTTCATTGAGTTTTTGACATCGGATTTGAGAGATTCTTATATGAATAGACTCGTGTGAGTGTGAGGATTCTAAAAATATAAATTTCATCCGATTCTGAGACGTTGGCCTGAGGGGCGTTTTGGTAGAATCAGTTGCTTGAGATGTTATTTACGATATGTAATTGAATTGAATAGATTTGGGCCATTTGGAGTCGAGTACTCGTGGCAAGAACGTGGTTCTAGTTGATTTTGAGGCGGTTCGAGGTAAGTATCTTGCCTAACCTTGTGTTGGGGACCTCCCCTTAGGATTTGAGTCTTCTCTGTCGATTGTAATCCGAGTACGCGAGGTGACGAGTGCGTGCTCGGACTTATTTGTTGAAACTTGGCCTTTTAGGACTCTTAGGTACTTATATTCACTGAGTATGAAGTTGTTCTTGATATGATTGAATTCCCTATTACTAGTTTCATCTCTGCATGTTTTATTTGGAATTAAGTGCTTTATGGTTCATTCTTATTGCCTAATTGATTCTTACTATTGCTTAACTGAAGATCTTTCCTCTATTGTCGCGTTATCTTTCATAACTGCTTGTTTTTTATTGGAAATCGTTATTTTCACCCATGTAATTATTTAGTCTTAGTTGAAATGGTTGTATATTCTTCGTAACCTGCCCAACCTTTAAAAGAAGAGTAGATATTCTATGTTTAGTTGATATTTCCTTATTTGAAATTTACTTGACTCTTGTTAACTCCCTTATTGTGGAACTACATGCTATGGGGTCGTTGCTTCATATTATTTTCTCCCTTGTTGAGTTGTTCTTATTACACTTAGCATTCTCTATTGTGGTTATTTCTTGTGAGCTAGTTTTACCGTCCCCTGGAGAACGAAAGATTTTTGAGTTGATTCACTTGTTTTGCTTTTGTATATATTGTTATTGTTGCTGTTGTACTTGGGGTGTTGATGCACGAGGTTTCTGCGTGCGGTTATTGATATTGTGATGCACGAGGTTTCTGCCGTGCGGTTATTGATATTGTGATGCACGAGGTTTCTGCCGTGCGGTTGTTGTTGTGGGGTCGCACGAGGTTTCTGCCGTGCTATTACTACTATTGATATATTGCACATGCGGCGTAACAAGGCGGGATATGTATATATGCTTATACGTGGGTTGCGCATGTGGCGAAATAAGGTGGGAACATTATGATGCACGTGTGGCGAAACAAGGCGGGCACTTATTATATTATTATTTGCACACGTGGCGGAACAAGGTGGGCTATGTCAGGGGTTGATTGTGAATATTTGTGATGGCCTGAGGGCATTTCTGTTTGTTCAAATGTTGTGACTATGGTACGCTTACCTATATGAACTTTGTCTCGTGGAAGTTGTGAGGTGAGTTGTCAGTGTAACCGTGAGGCTGATGAGGGCACGGGATGCCAGTTGTTAGATTTCAGGTACTGGGACTCGTGAGTTGAAATTGTCCGAGATTCGGTAATTCGTGGTAATTGTTGAATAAGACCTGATGTGAACATCGTCGTAGGATCTGAGTTATTGTTTTGTTTTCCCCTTTTCTGTATTGTGACTTTAGGATTTGGGATGAGTTTTTGCCTGTTCTTATGTGTCATCATTTTTAATATCTTCGTTGTTACTTGTTGTTCTTTTCCCTTATTGTGATTGTAGCATTGTTGGTCACTTCGTACAGTCTTTATATCGATATATATCATGTTCCGTTGTTCCTATCATTGTACTGTTTATTAGACCGGTAGGTGTCTCGACTGTTCCTCGTCACTACTCCACCGAGGTTAGTCTTGATACTTACTGGGCACCGCTGTGGTGTGCTTATGCTACTCTTATGCACATTTTTGTTGTGCAGATCCAGGTATTTTTCACTCAGTTCTATCATCTTTGGGAGGAGGCGTTTCTGTAGAGACTTCGAGGTCTATTTGCTACGTCCGCAGACCGAGGAGTCCCTTTCTATCTTCTGTAATAAGTATAGCCCTTTTCAGTATTATCCCTTGTTTAGATATTTCCGAAGTTAGAGCTTCTTATATATCAATAGCTTGTGATTTGTGAGATTCCGGGTTTTGGGAATTTTGTTAGCTTCGAAAGTTGTTATAGTATGTGCCGAGCGGCACCTTAAACACTGTTTATTTTTATTATTCCGGTTTTAGTTATTTCTTCCGCAATTATTGTTTATATTCTGCATTGTTAGGTTTACCTAGTCATAGAGACTAGGTGCCGTCACGATGGTTCACGGAGGGCGAACCGGGGTCGTGACAGGAACTTCTTGGTAAGGGGTTTATTAGGCCTAGTGTGTCGTCTTGGGGTGCACCGGTTCTTTTTGTGAAAAAGAAGGATGGTACAATGCGGATGTGCATCGACTACAGATATTTGAACAAAGTTACAATCAAGAACAAGTATCCTTTGTCGCGTATTGATGATTTATTTGACCAGCTGATAAGTTGGTATTTTACCAACTTATCATGTCTTTAAGCTTAGATTTTTGCTATCTTTGAGTGATAAAATCATGTGTTTAATGTCGTTTACTTCTATACTACAGGTTCTATGTGATTTAGAAGTGATCTGAAGAAACCAAGTGAAAACGAGTCAAAAAGAAGCTGAAAAGAAGAAAATCTGGAAAATGGCCTCAGATGTCGCAATTACGACATAGACCTGGGAAATGCGAACAAAGCAGTCATCGCAAATGCGAGAAAAGGCTTCACAAATGCGAAGTCAAGCCAGTCAAGCTGTGTTCGCAAATGCGAAGAAGACTTCGCAAATGAGAAGTCAAACCAGGCAGTCAACCTTCGCAAATGCGAAGTCTTGATCGCAAATACGAAGGTCAACAGGATAGTCAAAGTTTGTAATTGCGAACTTTTGTTCGCAAATGCGATGATCGCGCTTCAGCTCTGGGTACTTCTGTAATTTGACATTTTTGGCCCCAAACCATTTAATACCCGACTTAGCTCATTTGTAAGATATCTTTGGACATCTTTGGGCAGTCTTTGACCTATTTTGAGAGAAGAACACAAGTTTGGGAGCTAGGGTTCTTACACACACACTTGGTTCTTGAAGATTTGAAGCTTTTGGTTGAGAAATTCTTACCCATTTATGTTCATTTCTTCATTTCCTTGATTTGTATTGAATATCTAAGTGTGTAGTATTTATTCCAACACTTGAATCTTGTTTTTGGAAATATTCATGTTTAAAGTGTGGATTAAATATCTTGTTGTGCTTATGTATTGAATGATTTGTTATCTTTTATGAAGTGAGTTATTATTTCTTTAATTATTCGTGTTCTTTAATGTTTCCAAAGGGATTAGCTAACCCTAGGACTCGCCCATTAACTTCGAATTAATTTTAGGAAAGATTATTTGGGGTTGGGAAAGATTAATAAACAAGAACTTGAGGCTTTAACCCTCATTTTATAGATTCTACCTAGGGATATGATTGAACTACTTGTAGCCATAATCGGATGTGCTTAATCTCTTAATTGTTTTAGGGATAATTCAATTAGGAAGTTTTGTTAGTCTTTGGTAGAAGCTAATATAGACTTATTACCCGAGGCTAATTAACATAAACTCACTCATATTAGTAAAATCGTAAAATACATTGGATCCTTACTTGAGTGTAATTCCCCGTGTATCCATACTTGTAGCCATTGATCATTTTACTTTCTTTCTAGGTTAGTTTACATTTCCGCATTTAGCTATAATACTTTCACAATAACCAATTCTAAGTGTTTGGCCTTGCATAACAAGTGATAATTCTCTTACATTCCTAATCGCCTATATGTTGTTCTCTGTGGGATTCGACCCCGACTCATAGTTGGGTAAATTATATTGCATGCGACCGTGTCCATTTGCTTTTTAGTAGTGGATTTGGACATCATAAAAATTGGCGCCGTTGCCGTGGAACAATTTGGCGTAATTTAGATTGTTTGAGAAATAAGCGTAAGTGTTTTGGTCCCAACTTGTGAATATTTGTGTAATTATCTTTCTTACCTTGGTCTGTTTTTCTTGTTTGTTTCTTGTTTATTTTCTTAATTTTGAAAAATGGCATCACATAATGAAAATTGGTCGGATGGTAGTTGTTCATACTTTGATGACCCTTGTCCTTATTGTGGAGGACTGTTGATACCCAAGTTTTCCTATATTATTTTTTCAAAATGAATATATATCTTCAAAACTATGCATTAGCATCGAATGATATTTTTCCATAATTTCTATATTTTTTAATTAATTTATCCCAATATTTTATTTATGTAAACAATTACAAAATTGCATCACAGATGACTTCATACATTTCTTGATTTAATTTTACTATTTATAGTCATATTAAGTTTAAAATTATTTCACAAATGGCCAGATTTACACTTTTTGGTTATAATTGCAACAACTTTGCAATTATAGCCCAAACATACATTATTGAATTATTTTACCAGAAAATGGTCCACTGTATTTTTAAAATATCGAATAATTATTTCTATGCATGAAAATTATTTTTATAATTTGTTATTTATTTTATAAATTAATTTTTACTCAATTATCTGGGTATTTAATAAATAGCCCCTTTTGTTTTCAGACTTAACCCAAAAGACCAGCCCAAAACCCCTTTTAAAATTAGCCCAATCCCTTTAGGCCCAAATACACACCTGCCCGACCCAATACCCCCCATTCAATCCTGACCGTTGATCATTTAGATCAACGGTCCATATTCCCCTTTCCTTAATTAAACCTACACCTAACCCCCCAAACCCTCTCATTCACTCCTCTCACCCGCCGTTATCACGTCCCTCTTCTCTCAACTCTCTCGACCCAACCCTAGTTCTAAACGCCGTCACCGGCGTATATCTCAATCCTGTGATGTTTCCATGTCTTCTCCGGCCGGTCCTGGTCTTCTACGCACCATGGCTCTTTGACTTCTTAGATCCTTGAGACGATCTCAAGGAACCCCACCGAATCTGGTTTGAAACCTTGCTTGTTAGTCTGTCTTAGGCCATTTTCTCGATTGTGAGTAAGAATTTCCTTTTGTTTATTTACGAATCTATGGTCTCTTGACCTATTCTCGCATCTCTATTACTTTTCTGAAAACCCTAGTCTATTACCTTCGATCCTTCTCAGATCTGTATAGATATGAGATGAATCAAGAACTATTACGTGTTCTTCTTTGAGATTTCTGATTTTAACTGATTATTTCGACTTTTCCCCAAAACTAGTGTTCATCCCAAGTTACTTTTCAAAAGTTTTTCTGACTCCTAAGTGTTTGATTAATTATTTTTCGTCTTCGTGACTCATTTGTGCAAAAAATACTTAAACCTTAGTTGATTTTATGTGATACTCTGATTTTTCTAACCTTTGCTTCGATTTTGAGTCTTTCTGTGTTACAAATCGTATTAATTTACTCTGTATTTTCGACTTATCCATTATTCTGTGGTTTTTTGCCCTAATTAATCTCTATTAGGGTTCGAATCTGTTTCTCCGGCTAATTTCTATATTTTTGTGAGGTTTTACTTAGCCTAATTTCTGTTTATGGAAGTTGAGTAATTCTTTCCGAAAATCAGTGTTATTTTGAAAGTTTTGGCTGATTGATTTACTCTGTTAGAGATCCGTATGCATAAATCTTGTGTGTTTCCTAGTTTATGACCTCAATTGGTCATCCCTGCCTTATTTGATTACCCATATAATTGTGGATTCTTACTGATTCCTTTAAATGGTATAATTGGGATTGTTTCCTTAATTAGACCCCTGTTATTACCATTTGATCAATTACTCCTAATTAAGGGGTCTATTCTGGACTCCTTTATGTGATTGGATTCTGTGACCCTATGATTTCCTTAATTGACTGAATGCTACTTCCTTTACCTTATTTTGTTCTACTCTTAAACTGCTATATATACACTATTGTTTTACCTATCAACAGACGAACACTTAGTTTAGAATACACACACAGACTCAAACTCTCTCTTCTTTCTCTGCTACTTGTGCTAACTATTGGTCTAGCTGGTTGAAAGCCAAGGCTAGACAATGGCATCATACATGTTTTACGCACTTTGCCTTTTTAAACTGGTATGTCCCTAGTTCAATTTTGAAACTCAAACTCTGTGTGTTCCATGTCTATAAATCTATTCCTGCACTAGTTCGATTGGCTATGTATTCAATTTATCTTCCTGTTTACTGCTTTATTCAGCATGTATAAATTCTGTCTTCTCTTGTTCAAACGTGTAATCAGCATGTCTAGGTCTCACTTGCTTGTTGGATACTTGGCCAGCATGTTTATTAGTCTCTGTTTACTCGTTTCAATTGGTGCGATTATGTTAGTAACTTAGTCTCCTAATGTACTTGATTGACCCTAGTTGTATAGCTAATCCTGTCCAATGCACCCCTGTCTTCAACATGACTATTCCTACACTCTGCCTCTATGCCTTAATTTCCTATTGTCATGACTAACCTGTTAGGTCTCTGAATCTGTAGACTCCTAATTATTCTGTGTATTTGTCGTCCATATGCTTCCTCCTTGTACCCTGATCATGTGTCCCTGATGTGAGCTCTATATGTTCCCAGCTCCCTGACCCTTGTTTGTAAAGCTGCTTGTTAAATGGTTGTGATTCTAGGCATTCCAAGTCTGTGTGATTGTATGTTGAATATTTGTTCTTCTCAGAATTGATTTCCCTTTTTGGCATTTTGTTTTAAATAATATTTCCAATATTCCAAAAACTTTGTTAAAAATCCCTTTTATGTTTCAATGAATCAATATTTATTATTACCATTTTTCTCTCATATCTTTATCTATACAGCATTACTATTTCCTGTCTCGATGAACCAACAACTGTGACATATAATGAGACAACACAACAAAAGGATAGTGATTCGGAAGAAGAAGATGTCATACCCGAGGAAATTGTCAGAGGAGTAGAAGACTTTGAGAACAAGCCTAAGTCCAATCTGGATGAAACATAAATAATCAACTTGGGAGGCTCTGAAACTGTCAAGGAAACCCGTATCAACATTCACTTGTCGCCATCAGAAAAGAAGAGTACACACAGTTCTCGAAAGAGTATGAGGACATCTTTGCATGGTCATACGATGATATGACTGGGTTAAGTACGTCCATTGTGGCTCACAAGTTGCCCACAAACCCAGCATGTCCACCAATAAAACAGAAACTCAGGAAGTTCAAGCCCGACATGAGTCTGAAAATCAAGGAGGAGGTTACTAAGCAAATCTAGGCCAAGGTCCTCAGGGTGGTTGAATACCCAACTTGGCTAGCCAACATCGTGCCAGTTCCAAAGAAGGATGGGAAGGTCAGGGTCTTCGTTGATTTTCGGGATCTCAACAGGGCCAGCCCAAAGGATGATTTCCCGCTTCCAAACATATATATCGTAATCGACAATTGTGCCAAGCATGAACTTCTGTTGTTTGTGGATTGTTTTGCCGGTTACCATCAAATCTGGATGGACGAAGAGGACGCTGAGAAAACGACTTTCATTACACCATGGGGAGTATACTGTTATAAGATGATGCTATTCGGTCTAGAGAATACTGGGGCCACCTACATGAGGTCTATGACTACCATTTTTCATTACATGATACATAAGGAGATCATAGTATATTTGGACGACGCCATCATCAAATCCAAGAAAGCCACAAATCATATAGCCGATTTGAGGAAGTTTTTCGACAGACTGCGGAAATACAATCTGAAACTAAAACCCGCAAAATGTGCATTCGGGGTTCCTGCCAGAAAGTTACTTGGGTTCATTGTCAGCCGCTGAGGGATAGAATTGGATCCGTCAAAAGTCAAAGCCATCCAGGAGCTGCCACTGCCGAAGAGTAAGAAAGATGTAATGAGTTTTCTAGGACGGCTAAACTATATCAACCGGTTCATAGCCCAGTCCACAGTTATATGTGTGGCAATTTTCCAGATATTGAAGAAAGATGCTGCAACTAGTTGGACCGATGATTGTCAGAAGGCTTTCGACAAGATCAAGGAGTACTTATCAACACCAATAGTCTTGGTCCCGCCAGAGCCAGGTAGACCCTTGCTACTCTACCTTGCAGTATTAGATGAAGCCTTCGGCTGCGTTCTGGGGCAGCATGACGAGACAGGGAGAAGGGAACAAGCTATCTATTACCTGAGTAAAAGGTTCACTCTATATGAAGCGCGGTACACTCTATTGGAACGTACCTGCTACGCTCTGACCTGGATAGCTCAAAAGCTGAGGCATTACTTCTATGCCTACACAACATACCTCATATCAAGGATGGATCCCTTGAAATATATCTTTCAGAAACTTATGCCCACTGGCAAGTTGGCTAAGTGGAAAATTTTGTTGAGCGAGTTCGACATTGTCTATGTGACTCAGAAAGCAGTCAAGGGACAGGCACTGGCAGATCATCTTGCCAAGAACCCCGTGGAAGGAGAATACGAATCCCTAAAAATGTATTTTCCCAATGAAGAGGTGCTATTCATAGGAGAAGATATTGCTGAGTCCTACGACGGTTGGAGAATGTTCTTTGACGGAGCGGCAAATTTCAAGGGAGTCGGCGTTGGAGCCGTTTTGGTATCAGAAACTGGCCAACATTATCCGGTATCTGCTAAACTCAGATTTCCCTGCACCAACAATATGGCAGAGTATCAAGCCTGCATACTAGGGCTCAACATGGCCATCGACATGAATATTCAGGAGCTGCTGGTAATCAGTGATTCAGATTTGCTTGTGCACTAGGTACAAGGAGAATGGGCCATCGAGAATTCCAAGATATTGGCATATCTGATCCATGTGCAGGAATTGAAAAGGAGGTTCACGAAGATAGAGTTTCGGCATGTTCCCAAGATTCAGAACGAGTTTGCCGATGCATTGGCCACTTTGTCATCCATGATACATCATCCCGACAAGAACTTCATCGATCCCATCCTAGTAAGGATCCACTGTCAACCGGCGTATTGTGCCCATGTTGAAGAAGAAACAGACGGGAAGCCTTGGTTTCACGATATCAAAAAATATTTGGAAAAGGGAGAATATCCGGAGCATGCAAATCATACTCAGAAACGTACACTATTTGGGAATGCTAAGGTGTGTCGACGCAAAAGAAGCTTCTAAGCTACTTGAGGAGATACATTCCGGGGCCTGCGGCCCGCATATGAATGGCTTTGTCTTGGCCAAGAAGATACTTAGAGCCAATTATTTCTGGATGACCATGGAGACAGATTGCGTCCAGTATGTCCGAAAATTCTACCAATGTCAAGTACATGCCGATATGATTAAAGTGCGCCAAATGAGCTTAATGCAACAAGCTCACCTTGGCCATTCGTCGCCGGGGAATGGATGTCATTGGTCCAATCAAGCCCACCGCCTCAAATGGGCATCGGTTCATCTTGGTAGCTATTTATTACTTCCCTAAATGGGTCGAAGCAGCATCCTACTAGGCAGTAACTAAGAAGGTCATAGCAGATTTTGTCCGCGACCGGATTGTTTGCCGGTTTGGAGTTCCAGAATCAATCATCACTGCCAATGCCTCCAATCTCAACAGTGATCTGATGAAGACCATGCGTGAGACTTTCAAAATCAAGCACAAGAATTCCACAGCCTATAGACCTCAGATGAACGGAGGTGTAGAAGCCGCTAACAAGAATATCAAGAAGATA
Source organism: Nicotiana attenuata (assembly GCF_001879085.1). Taxonomy (NCBI): domain Eukaryota; kingdom Viridiplantae; phylum Streptophyta; class Magnoliopsida; order Solanales; family Solanaceae; genus Nicotiana; species Nicotiana attenuata. The sequence goes on from NW_017670738.1 coordinate 471,614, forward strand.
CTGCGAAAGATGGTAGAAAAGCACAAAAGATGGCACGGGAAGCTGCCATTCGCTTTATTGGGATATCATACCACAGTCCGCACATCAACCGAGGCAACTCCCTACTTACTGGTTTATGGTACTGAAGCTGTTATCCCCGCTGACGTGGAGATCCCTTCCCTGAGAATCATACAAGAAGCTGAGCTCAACGATGCAAAATGGATAAGGACCCATTAAGAGCAGCTAGCCCTCACCGATGGAAAAAGAATGAATGCAGTGTGTCATGGGCAGCTCTATCAGAACAGAATGTCCAGAGCCTTCAACAAAAGAGTCAAGCAGAGAC